>NW_027466195.1:1382500-1427500 GCF_046127955.1 Nelusetta ayraudi | reverse complement strand
CAAACACACACACACACACACACACACACAGGAGCAGCAGCTCTAATTGGCTGAGAGCTAAATATCTTCTTATCTTACTGGGTGTACATGAATCTGTCCATTTTTTAAATGTCGAAATTTAACATTTGGTTTCTATTTTTTCAGATATTATTTCTTTCAAATTCATTTGAATCAACAGAAGAAGAAAATCAGTGTGTAGTTCAAACTTTGTGCGTCTTTGTGTTCAGTTTTTCTGCTGTAGTTTTGCTTTTCTTTTCATTCCAGATGAATTCCACTCAATTTCCTTTTCAAACCTTGTAGGTGTTGAGTGAGCTGCAGCGCCCCCTGGCTACAAGTTTCATACTGTGACTCTGCCGACCGAGGTAAAAAACCAACAAACTCTGACACTTTGCTGAGGTCCTCCTGGAGGAGCTGAAGGTGCAGAACCTTCTCAGGCCTCTCTGAGGAGGAACTTACGGCTGTCGGTCCTCTGCTGCCCCCTGCTGGTCACACAGGCCTCTTACACCTCCGTTTGTCTGTTCAGCACATATTCAATTTTTTAATGGCTCTATAAACGTCACTGATGAGACGATTTTATGATTCCTGCAGTTAAATTTTTTTAATTCCAAATCTGCAAAAAGCTTCTGATCAATGAAGACAGAGTTGATTAAAATGATTTCAAAATTGACCCGTTTGAGAAAAGCTGCACTGTGGCATTGTTTGGATGTTGTTTTAGCTCTCAGTTGCTTCATTTCGCATTTTTCTTAAAAGCTTCGTTTAGTGGTCCATTGTGGTAAATGGGACACTGAACATCCGCTTTGTGTGCCCGAGTTTTAAGAGGATCAGGTGCGGACATTTTAGCATTTAAATTATTATGGCTTATTAGCATAGGTACGTAGTACCTCACCTGTCCGTTCTTTTTACAGTGCTTCCTGAACACCTCACCGGCACACTACAGCCGCCTGCTGGCACAAAGCTGCGCAGAGCCTCCTCGTTGTTCTCCTCACCTGGAGGACGCTTGGTGATCAAGACCTGTGGCCCAAAACTCGGTCCTATAAGATAAGTGCAGGAACACTGCCGCTTCGCCCTCACTTGATTGTGCTAGCCGCCCCGTACAGACGGTGGACGGTGCATGTTGCTTCCGTCCCGCCTTGGTTTTACTTGTTGTTTTTCCGTTCTCGTTGTGTTTTTCTTCGTTTGCTTACGTCTGACCCTCAGACAGCAGACGTTACACTATCAAGTCGCCGGTCCAGCCACAGTGGTGTGTGTGCGTGTATGCCTGTGCGTGGTTGGTGGGAACGTGTGTGTGTGTGTGTGTGTGTGTGTGTGTGTGTGTGTGTGTGTAATTGCATTGTTTGTTTGTTTTTCTTGCTATTTCAGTACATTTGACAGATTTTAGGGAACTTTTAGTCACCAACTGTTTATCTTTTCTTTTGTAGTCGCTGAGAGCTGCTGGTGGTGGCGGTGTCCCGGGTGGTGGGCCCCTTCGAGTGCTGTGACCCGGGATTGTGGTTGTTTTCTTCTTTTTTTTTGCACTTCACTTTCTTTCCAGGTGTGTCACGTGTGAGTGGGGTGTTCCTTGTTTTCTTTGGTTCCTCCCCCGTTTGGCCCCCTCATCGGTAAGCCTCAGTTTCTACACCAAGAATAAGGAGCTCAGTAGCTCCGTTTTAAGTGTTGGTCTGTTTGTTCCTTTTATTTTTAAATGTTGAATAAAAGTTGGTTTGATATTTTAAACATTCTGAATCACGTCTCCTACTCCTTCCTCGTAGAACTTACCTGTGTGCCTAATTATTACTTTTGTGTTTAGTAGAACTCCCTGGGTGAAATTCCCAGGGTGGCGTTGTCGGTTCCTTTTCATTTTGTTAAATTCCCAATATTAAATCTTGCTTTATCAGATAGCCATAACCACTCTCATCGCCACAGGATATTTGAGTCAACTGAGTCAAACTGTCGTGTCTACTTCCCAGTCTCAATAAACATGTTCACTACTGTGGCATATCGGACTTTCCCGCCGCGAGTCGCGCGTCAACATACTGCTGTGAAAGAGGGGTGACGTCACAGAACGCGACGTGCATTTAGGTGCTGCTGCGTAAAACTAAAAGATTTTCCTGGGCAAATATTCATTTGACAGACGTAAACGAAGTGAAATATGACTTCAATTTAAGTTTGTTTTTATAAACACAAAAAAGTTTGAGTTAGTTATCGTTTTTGAAAAAAGTTCTTGACTTCTACTTTAGAGATATTGATGACGAGTTGTTGTATATAAACGGTGTGACTATGTGGTTCGGCAAGCGGTGGTGCTGTCTGTACATAGCTTAGCAAACGGCTAGCGCTAGCACCCCCTTTCAATGCCAGAGTGAAAAGATCCACACGGAGTGTTATGACCCACGGGTGGGTCTAGGTGCCTCTATCTTTGTGTCTGTGTGTGTGTCTGACAGTGGATGACGCCTTGCAGGTGCGGTCCTGGATGTCGGCTGCTGATTGGACGCGCCACGGCTGAGAAGGAGCAGCAGTCGAGCCAGCCTGACGGTCGTCCCTCCTCCGCTCCCAACTCTGCAGTTAGTCACTTCTGAAATGGTGTTAGAGCACGCAGCCATAGGTAGTGATGGCCGATCGAGGCTTTGTTGAAGCTTCGACACTTGTTTCAAAAAATGGTTCATTACTCGAGGCTTCAATGACACAGTGCTCGAGGAGGTCATCTAGTGCTCAATAAAATTAAGTGCAATGGAAACGTGTTCATTGTTTCATAGGTTGTTTGGGATTTGATTCGCCATGCATTCTTGTTGGACAACACTACATGCTTGTATGGTTCAATGCTGACACAATAAAATAAAAATGAAAAATAAAGACAATGTCTCTTTTTCTGGCACGACTGATTGTAGTAGACTATAGCTCTTATACTTAGCCTGACAGTTTGTGCAATGAATTATATTATATCTTAAAACAAGACTAAATAGCCCATAGTTTCAAAATATGTTCAATAGTAAGTGTTCAGTGGGTCAGATGTCAAATGTGATGTATTTAAAATGTAGAATAGATGAGCTAAATAACACATATATAATACACATTGATGGGAATTGAACCGTCGCCTCAGTCTTGCAAGTCCAAGATTGTCATAATGTACACCAAACCCAAATCACACTCCCTTTTTTTCATCTAAGCTGTTTGAGTAGCGTTAGCACACCGTGATTCCTCATCAACTACAGGCCTACACTTCAAATAATTATGAGAAAAATCCAACGTAAAGAGAGCACTTCCATTAGGAAATAGTCAACATGAAATTTCGTCCTCTACTGACACCTGCTGGTCAAATTGAATAGTTGCAAATATTGTGAAGAAGTTGTCATCTAATTCTAATCCTAAACAATATGGCCATTCCAAGTCAAGTATTAAGACAATTAATCAGGTTTGTACTGCTTGATTGAACACATTCATCCCGTTCCAGTGCACTAAAACCCACTTCCCTTCAGGACCGTGTCAGTGAAGCCAAAACTTCCTTGATTGACGCTGTTTCCCAGCATGCAATGCGAGCTAGCGATTCACAATACTATTTCATCACAAACATGGATGTAAAAAATAAAAAGGGAAAAAGGGAAAAATGAAACTTCAGGAACAGCAACCATTGCAATACAAGCAGAACTGGGCCGAAGTTTTATATTATGTACACCATAATACAGCCTTCTGGTGGACAAGCCATACTATTTAAGCCGTGTCCTCCTATGGCACTTCCGTGGGTGGAAGCTCATCGTAGAGGTCACGTGCTGGCTGCGCGTCACTCCACGGATCACCTCGAGGCCCTTGCAGGGGATCTGCAGGGTGTCTGATTCAGTTGAGTATATGGAAAATATAGGTCAATGTGGTCAGTCGGAACAAAAGAAGCTTGCTGGCGAAAGTAATGCACTACAAGTTGATGTCACACTTTTTTTTTTGGATTGTATGAGCATTTAAAAAAAACAACATAATAATAATATGGATTTTGACCATGTATGTTTTGGAGTTCAATGAAAGAGGTTAATATGTATATATATATATATATATATATATATATAGTCAGCTGCTTTCAGTTGACATATTAAATCTATTATGATATGGAACGATAGTGGATAGATAATGTACATGTTACTTGCTTTGCAGATAAGGTGTACCGTATTTCTTGTGCTGGTTATTTTAAAAGGCAGACAAGAACGTTGTTTGCTGTTGGATGGCTACAACAACACTTCGATGCTACGCTTTGTGCCGTCGCTACGGACCCCAAACTCTCGTTCTTGTTGGATTTGGGTTCAGAGCAGACTGGTGGGAGAGTTTGTGTACAGGTTTTGCAAAGGAACGGTGTCTTCAGTTATACACACGCTCATTAAAGTGCCGACCGTGGAGGAAGCTGGTGCCACTGCACGCCGTTTCCAGCAGAATAACAGTGAAATTACCAAAATAAAAACAAATCAGGAAAACATGTCTTTGCTGTGCTTTTATTTACAAAGTTAAAATTCTTCTAACTTACAAAAAATGTGAACGAAAAGGTAGAAATATAAATACGAAGGAATACGTATTTGTTCAGGGGTGCGCAAAGCCGGAGCCCTGCATTTGCTGCGCTACCCTTTTTAAAAAGGTCTCCGTTGCGCGTTATTTGAATATGTCCATCTCTTTTAGAAGAGAAAGCATCGCCCCGGTCTCATCCTCTCTCCAAATGTCAACATTCTTATTCGCGTTTGCCAGGTTGTTTCGCGCCGTCTGTTTTGTTAGACGACGTAGTTGTGCGGTCATGAGTTGCGAGAGTGAGGCGTGGCGCATGCGCACTCACATTGTCCAGTTAATAGTCCGATTAAGGCGTATACATGGTAGAGAAATTAGAATTTCAATCGCATTATCTGGGTGTCTCAATCGGAGTTCTCCGATTCCAATCGGAGTTCTCAAACTCCAATCATAATCGGAGTAAGGTGTTTACACGCAACGTGAGTTCTCCGATCATAATCGGACTAAGGCAATAATTCGATTTTCTCTAGTGCCATGTAAACGCACTGAATGTAGTGGTTCAGACCAGACGCGAACAGGCGCGCGGCTCGTGCCATTCATTTCAATGGAAGTGGAAGCGCCACGAAGCGGAGCGCCGACGAATTTCGTGAGCGAGGCTCCAACTGGTTCACACCAGACGCGAACAGCTCCGCGACGGTCGACAAGCGCTTCTGCTCAGCTGCAGTCTTTTTTTCACTCCCACTTGAGCTTCTTTTTTTTTTCTTTAAAAAAAAATAAATAAAAAAAATAATTTTCATCATCGACCCCCCTCGCCCCGTAGCCAGCCCGCTCCGTAGCTTACTTTTGTGTGTGTGTGTGTGTGTGTGTGTAAATAAAGAGAAACACGCACTCAGGTGTCCATCTTCAGACAAGACCTCTTTCATAATGATCATTGACCGGCATCTCTAGGATCAAACAGACGTATTTTGATCAAGTCTTCCTCTGTGTGTGTGTGTGTGTGTGTGTGTGTGTGTGTGTGTGTGTGTATGTGTGTGTGTGTGTGTGTGTGTGTGTGTTTAATCTCTCTCGCACTCTGATACAATGTACTGACAAATATAACATACAAATATGATCTATGATCAAATTTATCATTCGGTTTTTATTTTGAAATTAGTTTATTTTGAAAATTCACCGGATTTTCTCGTTTTTATTGAGCGACTTCCTGTACTGTAGACGAGGATCGCTCGCGGCTCGCGCACGAAATAGAGCAGGCACCGAAACAACAAATGCATGCCGCGAGCCGCGCAACCACCACATTGATTAACGTGGGCGCCGAATGGAAGCGCTCGGCGGCGCTTCGCTTCCACGTCCAGTGAACTAACGTTAAATGCATGGCGCGATCCGCGAGGGGAGCCGCGCGCCTGTTCGCGTCTGGTGTGAACTACTACATTGATTAACATGGGCGCCGAATGGAAGCGCTCGGCGCTTCGTGGCGCTTCCGCGTCCAGTGTGAACCGGGCGTTACGTTGCTCGGAAAAATGTGTCGCCTGAGCCTCCGCCCCCTCCGTGCCCATTGGCGGAGGGAGGGCTCATTGAAAAAAAAAAAAAAAAAATCGGTGTTCCTTCGGCGCGCCTGGGAAACTCTGAAATTATGAATAACTTAAGCTCGTTTTTGTCCCATTTGCCTGCATCAGCCCGTCATGATATTGTTAAATTAATTGAGAGCCACCCACTATTGTTTTCTGACCACCCCCGCCGTACGTCAGTTTTGCACCATGACATAGAAGTAGAGGGACATGCCACAACTAAGCAAGCACGCACACAGAGTCAATTCTGGGAAGTTAAGAAAGAAGCTTTGGCTCTCCTTCTGACAATGGCCATCTTGATGTTAATTTGGGGTCAGGTTTTTACACACCATAATGCCCTCGTAGATGTGGTGGTCTCTGCTCCTGCAAGACTTCAATCTCCAGATTTGCCACAGGAAGGGGGGGTTGATAATGTGTTGGCAGGGAATTCTTATTTCGGGGGAACTGAGCTGTTTTTCTTGTTTAGTTTTGTTTGTAGGTATGTTAATAGGGTTTAGTTCTTAAGAGAGGGGATGTTATGACCCACAGGTGGGTCTAGGTGCCTCTATCTTTGTGTCTGTGTGTGTGTGTGAGAGAGTGGATGACGCCTTGCAGGTGCGGTCCTGGATGTCGGCTGCTGATTGGACGCGCCACGGCTGAGAAGGAGGAGCAGTCGAGCCAGCCTGACGGTCGTCCCTCCTCCGCTCCCAACTCTGTAGTTCGTCACTTCTGAAATGGTGTTAGAGCATGCAGCCGTAGGGGTGGGCTGCCATTTTCTTTGTCCCCTCTTTTCTCCTGTTTAATAAGTATGTAGGGAGGTTAGCCTTTCTGTATTTGGGTTCTCTTTCTTTCTTTAGTTAGTTCTTAAGGCGAGCTAGTTGGAGTTTGGTTTATTATTTTGGCCTGGGCCCACCCTGAAGCCTTTGCTGCCCACCGGTTAAGTTGTTTTGTTTATTTCATTTACTGATTTATAAAATGTTTTTTGTTGAAACTGCCAACTGCAGTGAAAAATTAATGAGGCTTGGGAGTGGGGGAAGGTGTCCCACACGTTGCGTCTCGGTCCCCCTAGACGGGACGTAACACAGAGTTTTCGCTGTGACAGCAGGTTGAGCTCCTACCGTGTTACAGGTGACGTCGTCACGTTAGCCTGTTCCATCCCTGCTAAATTCTTTAAAGAACTACCGTTAGTAAACTTTTAAATTATAATACACTCTACACTAATTGTAATTTCCTGCCCGTGGTTCTATATTGCAACAGTTGACGGCTCATACCAGCAGATAAGCAGCAACAATCTGGGCATTGCGGGTGATTCATAAATGTGTAATTTCTTATTAATTAGCCCATAAGTGTTGTACACCAGTGTGACACCAAATGCTTGTTGCTGACAGCAGTGAAGAAATGACACTCTAGTGGTTCTGCACATTAGTATAAATAGAGTGATTCTCTATCATTACATCACAGGATGGCGGCACTCTGACTATGAACCTGGACACTGATGATCCAGACTCCGGTCCAGATGACACAACAGGCCACAGTGGAAACGGGTCAGAGCATGGACTGGCTGCTGAAAGGATACAGGTAGGTGGCGCTGTCATCCCAAGTTGTGTGGTGTGGAGGATCAGGGCCAAAGTTCCAGATGCTCACAGATGTGAGTCTGGATTCAGGAGGATTGTTTGAAGGCTGGACTCCCAACAGTGATTGGCTGCTGAGGACCTCTCAATCACAATCAGGTTTTTTAGTGGCTGTGAGATTGAAAGTGAGTGAACATCATTAAATAAAGAGCTCCTGCAGGGTCCCAATTTGACAAGTACACTGCTAGGTGTGCTGCTTCGTTTTCGCCAAGGCCCTGTAGCATTCATGACTGACATTGAGGGAACGTTTCATCAAGTAAGAGTTTCCAACCAGGATGTAAACTTCTTACGCTTCCTCTGGTGGCCAGATGGGGACATTACAAAGGACCTACAAGAGTACAGGATGCTGGTCCACATCTTTGGGGCAGTGTCATCCCCAAGCTGTGCTTCATTCGACGACAATCAGCATGACTTCCCAGCCGAGGTTATAAACACTGTTCGTCAAAATTTCTACGTGGATGATTGTCTAAAGGCCGTCAGCACGGTAGAACAAGCAATACATCTGTACCAGCAGCTAACAGACCTGTGCGGTAGAGGTGGATTTAAGCTCAATAAGTGGGTGAGCAATCATCGCTCGGTGCTGGCCGCCATTCCTGAAGAGCAGAGAGCTAAAGAGGTATAAACACTTAACCTTGACAGAGACCAGCTCCCTATGGAGAGGGCCCTTGGAGCTCAGTGGGATGTACAGCAAGATACATTCACATTCAGCATGAGAACCAAGCTGAGATGGGATGAGGAAATCCCTCAGGTCATGGTACATCCCATATATAGTTTTTCAAGCGCCAAACTACAACAAAGGAACTCATCTATAACAAAACTACAACCTTGTAAGGGCAAAACCTACTTGTTTTAATTCAGATTAATAAACTAAAGCTTATTCGATTATCATTATGTTGTTTTTTTTAAACACTCATACAAAACAAAAAAAGTGGAGGGAGAGTTGTCTGAATCGGGTTCTGGAGCATTGCTCCACCTCATCCACCGCACTCATTAGCGTCACATCCACTTGTAGTGCATAATTTCCGCCAACAAGCTTCTCCTGTTAGACCTTCCCCGAGGTGGTTGGTGGGGTGACGAGCACCCAGCACGTGACCTCTACGACGAGTTTCTACCCACGGAAGTGCCATAGGAAGACACTGATTAAATAGTATGGCTTGTCCACCAGAAGGCTGTATTATGGTGTACATAATATAAAACTTCGGCCCAGTTCTGCTTGTATTGCAATGGTTGGTGTTCCTGAAGTTTCATTTTTCGTCCCTTTTTATTTTTTACATTCATGTTTGTGATGAAATAGTATTGTGAATCGCTAGCTCGCATTGCATGCTGGGACACAACGTCACTCAAGGAAGTTTTGGCTTCGCTGACACGGTCCTGAAGGGAAGTGGGTTTTAGTGCACTGGAACGGGATGAATGTGTTCAATCAAGCAGTACAAACCTGATTAATTGTCTTAATACTTGACTTGGAATGGCCATATTGTTTAGGATTAGAATTAGATGACAACTTCTTCACAATATTTGCAACTATTCAATTTGACCAGCAGGTGTCAGTAGAAGACGAAATTTCATGTTGACTATTTCCTAATGGAAGTGCTCTCTTTACGTTGGATTTTTCTCATAATTATTTGAAGTGTAGGCCTGTATCTGCACACAATTTGGAATTCGTCCCAGCGCCCTGAGCTGTAAATTTGGACGGTGTAAAATGAAAATGGCCATCTGCAGCAGAATGAAAGTGAGATTGCATTGTCCAGGTAGGAGGACAGCAGTCAGTCATGTTTCACCTCCAGTCAACACGCAGTGGTTCACATGAAGGTCCAAGAGGCCTACAGACCTACACTGCGTCTGGACGTGGCAGTACAGTTGGATCATTGTCTTTGTTGTGTTGTTTGGTCATTGTGATCCAATGTAATGTGAGAGAAGGACGAGTGCAGTTATATTGGAGTGAGTTTTTTAGAGTGTAATAGAAGTTATAATGCAGAGTCTGTTTTTATGAAATGTTCTATCACCTGGCATCCATTCATCCATCCATCCATCCATCCATCCATCCATCTTCTACTGCCGTATCCGGAGTCAGGTCTCGGGGGCAGCAGCCTCAGCAGAGACCCCCAGACTTCCCTGGACCCAGTCACCTCCTCCAGCTCCTCCAGTGGGACCCCAAGGCTTCCCAGTCCAGCCCAGAGACCTGGTCAGCACCACTGTGACTCCCTGAGTCCCTGCTGCTCAGGTGAGGCTTCAAAGATCTGGCTGCACCTGATTGGACGGTCGTGGAGGATCTCCTTGGTCTTCTTGGTCTCCAGCTGTTTGACCTCATGCTCTCTGTTGACCTCCTCACTCAGTCCCTCAGTGATGTAGAGCTCATTGTAGATGCTGTTGAGGAGAGTTTGACTTCCTGCTTCTTCACCTTCAGTCACACGTTCACATCTCCTCTCCAGACTGATCTTCTGCTGCTGTAGAAGCTCCTGCAGACCACCAACCTCTGGAGCTGAGAGAAGGTTGGAGAAGAAAACGTCAGTGTGACAGTGTGAGCATCATTTTCTGCCCACGACTTGAAGCTGAAAGCATCCAAACTCCATTTTTCAGCTGATGTGGTGAAGCTGCTGTTGTCTGACTGTTTGCTCTAAATGTCCTCCAGTGGATCTTCTGACTGGAGGTCCTGACCACGGTTATAATAGTTAACGAAAACGAACAAAATAACGAAAACTTCAATTGAAAAAAACAATTGTCACGTTCCCAGGGGTTAGGATTTTGGTACCTGCCTCGTTGGGGTTCGAAGCGAGCAGAGCTGAGACCATAAGGGTGACGTAGCAACGTTCAGGACACTGATTGGCCAAAGGCAGTCTTTCACGAAAGACCAAAACTGCCATTTTTAAATGCCTCGCGTGTGGATTTTTACATTAACACGTATTAAAAACTGAAAAGCTTATGAAACTGTACCATGGGTGAACAAAGAACTACAGACGTTTCTGTTCTCTGTGGCCGAAGAAAAAGCACAATGCAGACAGTTGTGCAGAAAGTTTAGTGTTAGCTAAAATATCGGGCACACAGACTTACTTATTATGTATACATTTCTTTCCATTGTAACAGGTGCTACAAGATCTGCAATCCATTACCTAGAATTGGTTTTCCTTAAAGTGATGTACAGGATTACTAATCTGACTTTGATGGGCAAATTTGACAACAGAATACAATTATGAAGCACTAAAACACAGGACCACAAAACAATTAAATGCATGATGAAATAATGATATGCTTTGTTAAATGAAATAAAATGGCATTTTCAACTAAGTAATAAAATAGTCGGTGGTGCAGTGGTTAGCGCTGCCGCCTCACAGCAAGAAGGTCATGGGTTCGATTCCGGGGCCTGGACCTGGGACCTTTCTGTGTGGAGTTTGCATGTTCTCCCTGTGTCTGCGTGGGTTCTCTGCGGGTTCTCTGGCTTCCTCCCACACTCCAAAAACATGCATGTGTGGTCAATTGAACGTTCTAAATTGTCCGTAGGTGTGCATGTGAGTGTGAATGGTTGTTTGTCTCTATGTGGCCCTGCGATGAACTGGCGACTTGTCCAGGGTGTCACCCTGCCTTCGCCCTAAGACAGCTGGGATAGGCTCCAGCAGACCCCCGTGACCCTGAATAGGAATAAGCGGGTATAGAAGATGAATGAATGAAATCTTTATTGAATGAATGACACATTTTATTTCACTTGTGGTTTATGTAATTATTATTTTTTGCTCCATAGCTTTCATGATTCAGCATTACATGTTAAGCGTGATGAATTGCATGAAAAGAGAGAGCACTCGCTGATAAATTAACATGGTGTGCTGTTTAATTCCATGAGGACGACAAAATATTTGCAAATTTGTGTTAGCTACACACATCGACAGGTGCAAGAGAAAGGGAGGAACTTTCAGGGAGGAACTTTCAAGATCGTTGAGTTTTTGTTTTTTATTTTTTTTTAGTTCTGATGAAATAAATAAATTTCATTCCTTTGTCTGCTTTCCAAAGAGAGTTGCTTCAAAGAATTATCATTTATTATTCAGTGGCACATTGCTCACTTGTTTAATACACAAATAATAGTATATTATTATAATAATACTATTTTAATAATAATAATAATAATAATAATAATAATAATAATAATAATAATAATAATAATAATAATCATCATCATCATCATTATTATTTCTAAAATTTCCAAACAACAATCGTCAGTTGTTCAGTAAAAAATACATTGATTTCCATGTTGAATTTTGTACGGTGAGCGCGCACGTCTGTCAGTGACGGTCTCCACACTGACACAACTGCGCACGCTGTATTATCCCATCAATGCGGAAGTCAAAAAGTTTTTGGGAGCCATGCGCTGGGTGAGCAACTTCATTGAAAGGAATGGGACGCCATCTTGGACTCTGGGGGCTTGCCGCACTGTCACGCAGGTTGTGACGTTGCGGGCCGGCGACGCACAGATATGATGTGAATGATTGACAGCTACAATTCGTTCCCGTTAGCGAGAGGATTAAAAACAAACAGACACCATTATGGCATCAAAAAGGAGTTATCCCAGCGGTGCGGAAAAACGGAAGGAAAAGAAAACTGATCAAGAAAAACTTGCAAAAGGGAAAGGTAAGTTATTTGTTTGTGATGTGGGCTGGAGAGGTGGAGGTGAAACGCTGTTGTCCCCCCCACCCCAAGTTTGTTTATTTGTCCTGCTAGCCAGCTAGCTAGCTAGCGTCGGATAAATGTTAGCTGGCTGGCTAATATTTGTTCGTCATGAATCAGCGTTTTTGTTTGTTTTATGAAAGTTGACCATATCCTGCCATTGTTGGCCTATCCTGCCATGGGAATGAGTGATTGACTCCACACCCGTTTATTCACATTCTAACAGGGAGGGCAGGAGGGAGGGCATGTTGTAGTTGTTGTTGTAGTCAGTCCCCTGTTATTGTTCAGTGGAAGTTGTCTCTCACATATTTGACTCTTAATGTTATTTTAGCCTTAACTTAGGATGAATTTACTAAGCTTAGTTTGTATTTTGTAGGCCCTTAATTAGAAATGTGCTACTGTTTTAGAATTCAAAGAAATATTTTATGGAAATACTTTATTTGGCATGGTGTTGACTATTTTAGACTGTTGTGGCGTGGGTCATTTATCTTAGTTTTATTACTTTAACTAGTACAGTGTGTAAAGTAATGCCAAAAACTCTTAAAAATGACAGTTTTGTAATTGGGTAAACGCTTTAAAGGGACACTGCAACCATAATGTTTCATTTAAAAACAAATGAATTTTTAATTTTCCTATATTACTGCAACATCACTGTAATAATAAAATAGGAAAATGCGCTTCTGATCTGTTTTGCTTGATGATCTAATGAGCTTTGTCTCTGCAGGAGCAATTCTAAAATATGTTGGCGCTCCAGACATTGAGCCAGAGGGATCTCCCGAACATCCTGACCAGGAAGCTCCAGGACCAACACGTTCCTCAGAACCTCCTTCTGTCCAGGTGAATAATGTGTGTTATTCTTAGTAGCTAAGCTGATAAGTGTGGGACGAAACTAAGGCAATTAAGCATTATTTTGATTGTTGGTTTGCTTTTTAGTGTTGCACTTGTTGGTTTGTTGGATTTTCTTATTTAAAGTAAGCATTTTTTTTTATGAATACTCAATCTGTTGTATTTATTGACATATAGAGGATTCTTTTCCTAGTATTATAGTGTTTGTTTGTTTTTAAATCAGTTTAACTTGCCTGAGTTGCTCAACTGAAGATGTTTAATTTTACCTGTAGCCTGTTTTGCTCACGAGGTGTAATAGATTGTGGAATCTTAGTAGACCTTAGTAGACACACGCTGCTGAGAGTGTCAGCGATCAGCTCCGATGACCGTGGTGCTTGTAAATAAGGCAAATGCGCCATCTAGTGGGATGCAGCATGTTTATTCGTGTTGGAGCAATGACAAGTACTACTAACAAAACAAAAGATGCACAGGGTAAAAAAAATAATCATAAACTCAAGCCCAACAAAGATAACAGATGGGCATAACTGTAACATTACATAGTAATGATTACTAGTACTACCAAAATTTCTCTATTTTACTTTTCAACTCGAACTTGAACTATTCATCCCCTTTTTTCAGCAGCCATTAAGACAAAAGGATGACACTTATGCATTGCATCAAACTGTGATGCACAAACTAAATTAAATTAAATCAAAACAATAAATAAAGTGTGCATTAAACAGGGGGCAGTGCAATACAGTACAGGACTCAACTGATATAGTGCAGTTAGGCAGTATAGCCTATAACAGCTGTTCAGCATCCATAGTAATCCACAGTCAGTGCCATAATCTTCCTGTCAGTGTCATATTCATCCAGTCAGTGTCATATTCATCCATAGTCAGTATAATATATATGATATCGCGCAGACCCTCGTCCTCCACCACATTAATTGGCCTGCAAGCCGTAGCCACACCCATTTAGCCCCCGCTGTTGAAAGTTGGCGTGTGGTGGACGCGGCCAGTGGTCTCCGTGCCACACCATCCAACGTGGTTTGCTTTACCTCAGAAGGGGGCGGAGGGCTCTCCGCGTCAGCTGTATGCTTCGCAGACAAGTGAAACGTAAGACTGCTCGTACTCCGGTGGAAACTAAATACAGCTTTACAGTAAATGCATATCACTTTTGTCCTGTCAAGACTGCCATCTGGCAGGGTTTTGAAGTGGAACTTTCCATTTACAATTGACGCCTTATCCATGTTAGTCCTTCCTAGTGCTCATCTACGCTCAGTGTCTTTTTCTTTTTTTTTGTTGTGCTTACAAGCCGGCTGCAAGCGTGTGACTGTGTGCTGTGAGTCAATTCATTTCCCGTTTCCACAATCTACGGAGCGGCCAAAGGTTCAAAAAGCACCGTGTGCGTTAATCGCGCGATGAAAAAAATTGTCGGCGATAAAGCGATGTTGACACCCTTACTTTTTATATGAAGAAACGGATCAAATTTTTCCAACCAATTGTTCACCACTTCTTTGAACTTGTGGATGAATGCTGTGCATCCCACATGGAACGCCAACCTTCCTCTGATATTTTCATGCTTAGTTTTTTCTGCCATTTGGCTTTGATGTATCCTGCGTTTGTTGCTGTTCTGTTTCTGAAGGCCCTGATAGATTTTAGAAATGATTTTTCTCTTCATCTTTTTACAGGCTGCGATCAGAATATCTATCACTATATTGCCCTCTCCAGATGATGTTGGTTTGATTCTTTTATCATAGTAATCTCTTAATTGCATGTATCGAAAGAAATCTTTGTTTCCTCGTCCAAATTCCTTTTTCAACTCTCCAAAACTTTTTAAAAGTTTGTGAGCGAGTGTGCAATACTGCAGTTATACTCCTATCCCACCATCGTCTGTATTCAATGTCTGTGGTTCCTGGTTCAAATCTGGGATCAAGAGAAGGCCACATTAGTAGTTTGATGTAGGGCTGCACAATTAATCAAATTTTAATCACGATCACGATATTGGCGGCCACGATTAAATTAAGGTGATCGTCGGCGATATGAACATTTAAAAAGCTGGCTACCGTACATGTCAAATCAAGCACATTTAGTCATCCAACCACCAGGGGGCGAATGCAAGGTTAAGACTTCATTCAGCTGCCGAAATAGCAAGCGAGCAAATCCTGCAGCAGCAGCAGGAAGTGCCGCAGCATAAGCTGCAGCCTCAAATGATTCAAGAGGCCAGGCAAGGACGACCCTCCCTCTTCCTTTTGCAGCTGGAGTGTCTTATATCTGATCCTCGGTCTCTTTCCGGCCCAAATAAATCTAGATATGAGTTTGTCCCAGTGTCTGAATTGTGATTCTGGAATCATATGTGGGATGGATTGGAAAAGGTACAGCAGTCTCGGTAGTACATTCATTTTTATCACTTCAATTCGTGTTTCAAAATCCATATTAAAGGCTGAACATCTTCCCAAATCTGTCTTAATATTATTGATAATAGCATTCTAATTGATTTCAAACCTTTTCAAAAGATCTTTTGCCAATAGCACACCCAAATATTTGATAACCTTGGAATTCCATTTGATTTTATATTTTCCTCTAATTTCTCGGCCTGGATGATAATTCAGCGTGAGAACTTGAGTGTTTGCTATGTTTAACTTGTTGCCTGTGTATTTACCATAGGTTTCTATTATCAACATCAAATGAGGTAAGGTTCTATCCGGGTCTTGGAGAACCAAAATAATATAATCAGCAAAAAGCCCTGTTAGATGTCCCTGCTCTCCTATATGTATTCCTTTTAGATTGTTACTTTGTCTGATCATTTGTGCCAGCGGCTCAATGAACATAGCAAACAATGTAGCGCTAAGGCAACATCCTTGACGAGTACCATTAATCTTTATCCTTGCCGTAGGTTCTTGGTAGAGACCTTGAATACACTGTATTAACTTTTCTTGGAACCCCAGTTTCCCAAGAACTTGATACAGAAATCTCCAATTCACACAGCCAAGGCTCACCAGTAACAGCTCGCAGGCCCTGCTTTTGGATCTGATCTATTATGTATAGGACCCATTATGTATAGGAAAAAATAGGCTGAGATAGGGCTCGAACGTGCGACTCGACCAGAGGTCTGAAGTTGTGGCGGTTAACAGCTCGTTTTGCACTGATTCCCTGCACTCGTTGTACAGACGAGGAAGAGCTGTGTTTGAAAAATACTTGCAGTCTGGAACTTCATATCGCGGGTCAAGAGTGGCGAGAAGCTGTTTGAAGCCAAGCTTTTCAACGGTGGTTATGTGCAGCATATCCCTCGCTATGAAGCATGTTACTACATGGGTGATGTCCTTATGGCGCTTGGACGCTTTGTCGTATTTACTGCAAGAAGTCCAGTTTGGTCTGCTTTACTTGCTTGGTGCTGGCGCTGGCAGCGGATTCCTCCGACAACGTGGAGCCGCTGGGTCTGCGTTTGTGATTGGTTGGAGGAAGAAATGACCGTAATATTAAGCTACATGATTGGCTATGATGAAAAAGGAAGTGAAACTTTTTCTATCAAACTTTTTATCCACCCCTTTTTTCCCTATCGCAGCACACGTCTATCCATCGATATATATCGTTATCGAATTATCGTCCAGCCCTAGACGGTCCCTCCCGTCTAATGTTATCTTGAGTCTGCCTACCTGTTATAAAACCTGACTGATCCTCATCTATCAAGTCCGGCATAAAACTTTCAAGTCTTTTTGAGA
This sequence comes from Nelusetta ayraudi, assembly GCF_046127955.1. NCBI lineage: Eukaryota > Metazoa > Chordata > Actinopteri > Tetraodontiformes > Monacanthidae > Nelusetta > Nelusetta ayraudi. The sequence goes on along the minus strand of NW_027466195.1, from coordinate 1,410,677 downwards.
TGATTGAAGTAAAGATCTTCTAGTCAACATTTAAGATTGAAATGGGCCTATACGATTCACAAAGTTCCTTATTTTTCCCTTCTTTTGGAATAACTGGAATGACAGCCTCTTTCCATGAGGGAGGCCGTTTGCCCTCTGTCAGAGTCAGATTAAAAGAATTTAGGAGTATCGGGGTTAATTCTTCTCCAAATGTTTTATACCACTCACTAGGAAACCCATCACTACCTGGCGCTTTGGTTGATTTTAAGCCTGCTAATGGCAGCATCTATTTCTTTTTTGGTTATACTGGAAATGAGTTTTCTATTTTGCTCATCTCCAATGGCTGGTAGGTCCAATGAGTCAAGGAATTCTTTCATCTCACAATCTTCTTTAGCCGTGAGTTGGGTATATAGATTTTCATAGTAATCTTTAAAAACCCTCTCTATTTCTTCAGGTTCAAGTAGTAGCTGTTTCGTTAATGGGTCTCTAATTTTACATATTGCATGAGAAGCTTGCTGGGCCTTTATTCCTCTTGCTTAATATTTGGTTGATTTACAGCCTGATTCATAGTGGGTCTGTTTAATGAATTTCAGCTTTTTCTCAACATCTAGCCTCAAGACATCGTCTATTTCCCTTCTGACACCGATTATTTGTTGTAACACTGTATCGTCCTTATTGCTTTTGTGTTGCTGTTCCAGAGTTGTTCATTGGTTTACCAGCTTCTTGTAACCTTCTTCTTTATGTGGCAGGTGGGTTTGCCCCCACCTTCGCGTCATCAATCACACCTGCGCCGGAGTGCAATTTTTGCGTCCCTCAGTGCGTTTACATGGTACTAGAGAAATTTGAATTATTGCCTTAGTCCGATTATGATCGGAGTTTGAGAACTCCGATTGGAATCGGAGAACTCCGATTGAGACACCCAGATAATGCGATTGGAATTCTAATTTCTCGGCCATGTATACGCCTTAGTCGGACGATTAACTGGACAACGCAAGTGCGCACGCGCCACCGCACAACTACGTCGTCTAACAAAACAGACGGCGTGAAACAACCAGCAAACGCGAATAAGAATGTTGACATTTGGAGAGAGGATGAGACCGGGGCGATGCTTTCTCTTCTAAAAGAGATGGACATATTAAAATTACACACAACAGAGACCTTTTTTAAAAGGGTAGCGCAGCAAATGCAGGGCTCCGGCTTTGCGCAGCCCTGAACAAATACGTATTTGTTCGTATTTATATTTCTACCTTTTCGTTCACATTTTTTGTAAGTTAGAAGAATTTCAACTTGTAAATAAAAGCACAGCAAAGAGATGTTTTTCTGATTTGTTTTCATTTCGATAATTTCGCTGTTATTCTGCTGGAAACGGCACAAGCTTCCTCCACGGTCGGCTCTTTAATGAGCGTGTGTATAACTGAAGACACCGTTCCTTTGCAAAACCTGTACACAAACTCTCCCACCAGTCTGCGCAGAACCGGCATCCAACAAGAACGAGAGTTTGGGGTCCGTGGCGACGGCACAAAGCGTAGCATCGAAGACATTGTGTTGTTGTAGCCCTCCAACAGCAACACAACAACACAACGCGGACACTTTTCCTTTGATTTTGGTTTATTTGGTTTAGACAATTCAGTTTGTCTGTTTCTTTTGTTAGCATAACCACTTTCTTTGGTTGGTTTTCTTTTCTTTGTTTTGTTGTGAAATTTTGGTGAAACTTTGGGTTTTCTATTGAGTAGCGATTTTGTTATAGTTTGAAACTCTTGTATCTTTTCTCTGGCTCGTGTCGCTGCTGATGCGTAGCCCCTCCAGGATCCCTCCTTGCACTGCCACTCCGTCGTAGTGCGGGGCACCGAGTGCCGCAGGCCCCTCCGCACCCGTCGCCACCGCCGTCTTCTCCGCCAGGCCGCGTCTCGCCAATTCCTCCTTTACCTCCTCTGCGCTGTTGTAGGTTCGAGTTCCCGTATCCCAGTGGGTCCTCATCTTGGTGAATGGCGTCTGGAAGCGGATGCCCTTCTCCTTCAGGATTCTTTTTGCAGTGTTGTACTCCTTTCTCTTTTGGACCATCTCTGTCGCGTAATCGTGATGGAATGACGGTACTTTCTTCCCCAGTTCTATTTTCTTTGTCCATAGCTCTCTCAGGACCCTCTCTTTGGTAGTAAATTCCAGAAAGTTAACAATGATGGGTCTCGGTTGGGCACCGTCCGCTGGCTTCTGTGCAAATGAGCGGTGTGCTCTCTGAATTTGGAAATTAAAATGTGCTGGCAGGTGCAGTTCGCTTTTCAGCAGGTCTTCCACAAACTTGGCCACAGATTCTCCCTCCTCTCCTTCAGTGACTCCATAGATACGTAGGTTGTTTCTCCTCGGCCTGGACTCCAGGTCAGTTAACTTGTCCTGAAGAGCTTTTTGTTCTGTGATATGACCAGAGCGTCATTAGCTTCCTGTGCCCAACGTTCTAGCTTTTCAATCCGCGACTCAGCCTCGTTGATCTTGCCGGTCTGGAGCTCCTGTTCGGTGATGACTTTCGCAAGTTGTTGATTTATTTCGTCTTTGAAGTCGTCCAAGTCTTTTTCCACGTCGTTCCTCAGTGTTTCTCCAAACGTGCGAAGGACTTCTTTTGATTCCGTTTTTAAATCCCGTATCTCCTTGCTAATAATTTCTATGTCCGAGCCCTTTTTCGCGTCGTTAGTCACGAGGAGTTCGTTTCGCCATCTCCCTCTGTTTCAGAGCAAGCTGGTAGTTCCGCCATATTGTCTGTTACCGTGTTTCTGTTTTGGTTGAATCGAGTTTTCCTTCCCATTCCAACGTTCCCCTGATCACTTTGTAGTTAATATGATATCTGACAATAGTCATTCAAGTTTTCGGGGAGTTTTTACCCTGGACGGTCGAGAGCCCTGGTGTCGTGCAGTCTACCGCTTTATGGCCAAACCAGAAGTCCCTTCCCTCTAGCCTTTTCAAGGGGGAGGTGGCTAGACTCGGCTCTTATGGGACGAGAAGCAGAAGGCCTGTCCGATCGGGGGGGAAGATGAGATCACATTTTTGTGGGTCAACACAAACTCATCTGCGAGGACAGCAGCCTTGGACAATGACAACACTTTCTGTTCATTCAAGAACATTACCACCTTCTCTGGCAAAGAGTCTTTAAAATCTTCTAAAAGAACAAGCTCACGGAGTGACTCAAAGTCATTTTTGACATCATTAGTTGCACACCATTTATCAAAGAGGTTGCTTTTCTCCCATGCAAACTCGACAAAGGTTTGACCACTAGATTTTCTATGGTTCCTAAATTTTTGCCGGTAGGGCTCAGGAACAAGCTCATAAGCAGGAAAAATTGCTTCCTTTCCAACATCATATTGCAGGCTGTCTTCTAAGAAAAGAGCAGACACCAACTCCTGTGCTTTTCCCACCCGCTTGCATTGGAGAAGGACAGGCCACATGTCTCTTGGCCAGTTGAGTGGCGAAGCTATTCGCTCCAAGGCACTGAATTATGAATTCTGTACCTACCTACAACCCCCCCTTCCGTGGCCCGCCGACTCGATGCAGGTCTGTCATGTGGCCCGTTGCTAAAAAAGTTTGCCCACCCTCTATACAGACAGTGAGTTGGAGCAAGCTCGTAAGCACTACTTCCAGATGGCCCGCACTGCCAGTGAGGGGAAATGTGTCATGTTCAAAGAGCTGAGATTCAGGCTGGTGAGAAACACTGTCACCAGCATGATTTCTATCTTGAGAGCCAGTCAGCAAGGAGAGGGGGTCCGGTACCCTTCTAAGCATGAAGTCACTGCAATGGCTAAAAGACTAGTGGAGTATTATCCCATGCTGAAGGATTAAGACAAAACAATGAAACATGTAAGTGATTATATTATTTTGCGCACTTTTTGTGAAAAAAGTGTGAAGATTTTGAAGCGTGTGGTTATTTTTGGCTGATACTTTTTTTTATCTGTGCATGTTCACTTTCCATCTTTATTTGTTCTTTCAATGAGTGAAATTTTATTTACCACAGGCGAGCACTTACAAGAATCTTCACAAGAGATTCACCAGAGAGGGGCCACAAGAAGAAAAGGCATCGCATTGACTTCTCAGCAAGTGACCAAGAAGAAGATCATGATGCAGACTCAATTGGTGGATCAACAATTATTTTGTGTCACACACCAGGGCGCAGTTCTGATAATGGCCACACTTCACGTAAGTAGAAACATGTCCATTTTAATAATAATGATAATGTATGAAAGCTAGGCAATGTTATGATAGTTTTGGATATCATGATATATCACAGGCATTTTTACATTTGAATTGTCATTTGATATATTTTGATGCTCCAAACAATTTCATCCATTTGACTGATTTACTGATTTGTCTCCTCCATTTCATCAGCCTAAGATGGTCTGACAGCACAGGCCAGACATTATCAGACCCTGCAGGAGCTGTACAAGAAACCAAAACCCAACCAAGATGCTGTCTCCCAAATTCTTGACCTGCAGTTTCAAGCAAGAAGATCCTTCATCGATAGTGATGTTCTGAAAGAACAGGACAAGGCCAACAAAGATCCTGGATGCATATCCATGTGTCAAGGATCTTTATCATGTAAGTGATTAACTTGTTTTGGTTTATGATGAAAAGCAAGCATTTTTGCAGATTTTAACATTGACTTGCATTATAGGCGATGAATGAGCTGCGGCGCATTCTGGATAAGGGCAACAGAAAATTCATTGATGAACTAAAAAAAGAGATGGGAAGACTTCTGCACCAATGTGTAATTTTATGGTGTTTGGAAAAAAAATGAAGTGATGAAGCCACGCATAACGCTGGTTGTAGTTCAGTAGAGTCATTTTGCTGTGTCTCTAATTGACTGTGTAGCTGTTTCCTTGGACATAGGATGGTTTATGTTGCGCTGAATGAATAGATGCAGAATGGTAATACTCTTCATGCTGAAAAAATAAGATTTTTTTGTGATCAACACAAACCTAATAAGACTCATTTTTAGGAAGACTAACTTTGAACTCAAAGTTGATTTGTTCTATTCCAGTGGAATATTCCATCGCGCTGCTCAGGGCACTCCCCACACTCTTTCCTTCACCAAGTCCACCACCGAAGAAGCTGGGACATGCCAGTGAGGCACTGCTTCATGTCATTCAGGTGAAAGTTTGTTCGCATTTTCTCACATTCAACACTTCATAGTTCCATGCATGGATGTGGCGTTTCCTTCTTCTTTTTCTTTAGCCAACTGAAGATCCCACAATGTACTCGCAGAAGAGGTCTTTCTGCACCTCTGTGTTGCTGTTTGATGGGACCCGCTGTCTCATCTGTCTTGGAGCCACTCCCGCCACCACGCTTGCCAAGGAAGACTTGAGTGACGGTCTGCTTCATCTGATGGATTACTACTATGCCCTGCACCTCACATATCCAAAAGTGTGTGGCAACCCTTCTCTCTGTCATTCAGACAGAAGTGCTACAGGACACTATCCATGAGTGAGACACCACAGCCTCATACAAAAAAGACCATGGCAGAATGGAAAGATTTTATTGGGGAGTAGAGCTGTGTACTAGGCATAGGTAGTGATACACTCCCCTAAACATGTTATCAGTGGTGATAGGAACACAACACTATATGCTGTCCCCATACTGTTTTTGTTTTTTTTGTGTAACTGAGTGTCAGGGAATCTGAATCAATATTCAATAATGATGACGGTGAATATTGTAACAATTGTTACTTGCGTTCTAGAAATGATTGCTTGAGATTGTTTTAAGATGCAATGCCTTTGTGACGTTTTTATTACAAGGCAGTGAAGGCACTGTCAGCAATTTAAGTGAATAAATAGTTGTTGACAATATTAATTCTGTTTGATTAATTATTTTTTTGGGGAGGGGGAGTGGGCGTAGGGGGAGGTGGATGCTTTGTCTCATTTTGAGAAAAAAAAAGCTCATTGTGAACACTTAAATTAAGAAGAATTGCACTGTTAGTAGGTCTGGTTTTAAGATCTTTTCATTCAAATTAAGAAAGAAGCAAACGTGAAAAAAGAATTGAGAAGCTAGTATCAAGTTTATTTGACTTAGTACAGTCCTTGGAATGAGTGCTTTACTGTTTATTTCAAGAGTTTTTCCATTCTTCAAATGCCTAGATATATCGTCTTATTTTAAGAAATCTTACCAAGTCTAAATATCTTACTGCATTGGCAGATAATTTGACTTGTTTCTAGCCTGTTCTTTCTCAATTTAAGTGTTTGTTTCTTAGATATATTTTGCAGTGTGTGGACACCGAGGGGAGCTCTAGAATTGGCTCATTCAACCAACCAACGAGCCAATCAGCAGTGGCGTCACAGACCCTCCTCCTTCTTTGTTCTCTCTCTCACTTTGACTTCTGCACTGGACAGCCAGGTTTGTGGAGGGAAGGTTGGAACAAAGTAAGGACGGGGTACCCCATACATTCATGTACGTAGAGTCACTAAGTCTTAAACTCACCAGGTTTGTATCGCATATCGATAGCCCTAATGCCACACAAGTCTATGAGGGTCCAAGGTCAACTTTGTCCGAGAGACATGGGGCCACTTTCAGGTTCATCAGGATCCTTCAGGACACACCCACGCCAAATTTGGGGCTTCTAGCCCATGAGGAACCCCAAAACCCTCACTCTAATTCCAGCCTTATCGCTAACCCTAATGACAAGTCTATGAGGGTCAAAGATCAACTTTGTCCTAGAGACATGGGGCCACTTGCTTTTTCATCAGCAGCCCCCAAGAAGCGCACACGCCAAATTTGGGGCTTCTAGTTCTTGAGGAACCCCAAAACCCTAACCCTAGTTTCAGCCTTATCGTTAACCCTAATTCAATGCAAGTCCATGGAGGTCAAAGGTCAAATTTGTCACAGAGACATGGGGCCACTTTCAGGTTCATCAGGATCCTCCAGGACACACCCATGCCAAATTTGGGGCTTCTAGCCCATGAGGAACCCCGAAACCCTCACTCTAATTCCAGCCTTATCGCTAAACCCTAATGCAGTGCAAGTCTATGAAGGTCAAAGCTCAACTTTGTCCGAGAGACATCAAGTGTTTTTTCATGAATCATTCATGAATGTTAAGAGTTTGCTTTGTGGAGAATTCACAAGAAAAATACATTGACACTGTCAAGATGGACTCAAGCACTATTATTGAACTATACTGTATTTTTTGAGTGATGTGAAACTTTTGACAAGCGCTGCACACAGGAGGCCCATTTGTTTTTGTTTTTTTGAAGGGGGCCCAAAATTCCTGGCGGCGCCCCTGAGCGGGCATCTCCAGCACCAAGGCAGTGGAGCTGCCGGCCACGAGAGAAGAATTAACCAGTCCATTGAAACCATTTGTTTGGTCTAGTGAGTGGCAACAGTCCTTTGAGGATCTTAAGTGCCTTCTCAGCTGTAACCCTGTCCTGTCTGCTCCAAATTTTTCCTCATTGGCTAGAAGCCCCAAATCTAGCGTGGGCGCTTCTTGGGGGCTCCTGATGAAAAAGCAAGTGGCCCCATGTCTCTAGGACAAAGTTGAAAATTCACCCCATAGACTTGCATTGAATTAGGGTTAACAATAAGGCTGAAACTAGGGTTAGGGTTAGGCTTAGCTGAAATTAGGGTTAGGGTTTCGGGGTTCCTCAAGTACTAGAAGCCCCAAATTTGGCGTGGGCGCTTCTTGGGGGCTCCTGATGAAAAAGCAAGTGGCCCCAAGTCTCTAGGACATAGTTGAAAATTCACCCCATAGACTTGCATTGAATTAGGGTTAACAAGAAGGCTGAAACTAGGGTTAGGGTTAGGCTTAGCTGAAATTAGGGTTAGGGTTTCGGGGTTCCTCAAGTACTAGAAGCCCCAAATTTGGCGTGGGCGCTTCTTGGGGGCTCCTGATGAAAAAGCAAGTGGCCCCAAGTCTCTAGGACATAGTTGAAAATTCACCCCATAGACTTGCATTGAATTAGGGTTAACAATAAGGCTGAAACTAGGGTTAGGGTTAGGCTTAGCTGAAATTAGGGTTAGGGTTTCGGGGTTCCTCAAGTACTAGAAGCCCCAAATTTGGCGTGGGTGCTTCTTGGGGGCTCCTGATGAAAAAGCAAGTGGCCCCATATCTGTAGGACAAAGTTGAAATTTCACCCCATAGACTTGTATGGCATTAGGGTTAGGGTCCAAGAGTACACATACACATTTTCTTTTGCTTTATTGATTTAAGCTCATCATCTCCACCTGCAAAGGTACAGAAACCTTTCTGTGTTTTGATGTCGTGTGTGAGAAAACATCACTTTTTTCTGTAAACTTGTGTTATCATTGTCCTTCATTGAAAATGACACAATCTTTCATTTCATTGTTCAGATGCCGAACACCAAGGCATTCCGTCGCTCTCTGGCCATGAAACGACGCCTGGAGCAAAAACGGGATTGGACACCTTTTCCACCTCGGAAGGACTTTGAACGTCGTGAGTACTTCCACGTTCATGATTTCATGTTCTGCCTGTGTTGTTATGTTGTATTCCAAATAAATCTTACAAAAACATATTTAGATTTTTCTTTTTTGTCAATTTACACAGGGCGCGGTACTGGTCAGCGACCTGCGTGCGAAGATGGCCCGTTTTGCTCCTGACTGACAAAACAGTGCAAGTTCGTTCTTAAGGCCCAGCAACCAGACAAGAAGGTATGGGTCGTGATTTTGTCAAGCCACGAGTTTCTTTATGTTTTTGTTCTGGTGGTGGGAGACTCACATCTCTGTCCACTTGTGGATGGTTTTGTGTTCTCGCCCCGGGCAACAACCTTGAACACGGGCTTGTAACAGACTCCGCCCAGGATTTTGCTGCACTACTGGCAACTGTGTTGGACCGCTGGCCCAAGGTTTGTTTATCTGCTGTGACAAACAAATTTGAATACATGAATGTCATCGCCACTTTGTTTTATCAATATCAAGTAATTCCATGATCCATAGTTCAATAACAAGAATATTCATGAATTTATTTTGCATTTTTATGTTTGTTTGGGTTTTTTTTTTTTATACAACTATTTTGTAGGTGTTTGTGCTTGACTTTCCACCTCGCCTGACTGTCAAGCCAGAACTACAAACAGCGCTACGTCAAGTATATCATTGTGTTGCTGCACGCATGGGTGTGTAAAATACATATTTTTGTTGTATTTTTTTCTCTTCAGTGACACTGTGCTAACAGATATTTCTTAGAATTGTGTGATTACATAATTGATTATGTGACACTTCTTCCAGGATTAACATTTGTGTATATGGCCGATCACCTCCCCCTTCGTCAGCTGTACATGGTGGTGTTATGATGGTGTAAGTTTTGCCTTCTTCAGCCTTACTTGCTCTTCATTTGATATGACAAATATGTGTTAACATGTTGTTTTCTGTTTACGTGCACCTCAGGACTGATTTTGGTGGAGCGTCTGCATGCTGCATGCTCCATCAGCTCGCACCCCCTTCACCTAGATCAGGGGTGTTGTGCCACAACCAATCATCGCCCAGGGTGTCTCCCAGAGTGGTTGTGACAGGTCCTGTCTACATGCCAGTGTATGGACCTGCTCCTGAATGGACTCTTGTTGGACAGGAGGTTGAGGTAACCTGTTCATCCCTCTTTTTTTCCCCCCCCAATCGTGTATTTGTCAAACTGTGCAACTTTTTATTTTAAAAATGAACACTTCTCCTAAGTTGACTCTGATTTCCTCTCCTCTTTTTTTTATAGACAGTACCAACAGCTGTTGAGACTGCATTTCACACAGACATCCCGTCCAATCCCGTGTGGTTCAGTGAGGCTGTGCTGTTGGACCACATGGAGACCGTCGTGGAGTCATCTGGCAGGGTTTCCCCAGCTGCCACGGTAACATTCACACAATTATTCATTCTAATTATCAACTAGGGGTGGGTGAAAAAAAAAATCAATATTGCAATATATTGTTGTGCTTTCTGTCGCAATAAATAATCGATACACTGACGGCAAATATCAATATTTTTTTCCAAACACCACCTGTCCACCTGTCCCGGGAAAGACAAAATCTCTCCCGGGACACAATTTGTCCCGTTTTTTATGGAAAATGACAAAACCTCATTTAATTTCCGTCTGTGGTCTAGATAGGGTTGCCAACCCTCCCGTAAAATACGCGATTGTCCCATATTTGCAAATAAAAAAGCCTTTCCCGTAATGAACTGATGGGGGACGCACTTCACTTTGTCCCGTATATTTCGGGGACACGATTATTTATTTATTTATTTTGTCTGCATCATTTTTTATTGATTTTCAGAATCGGGGCAGTGAAAGGATTTTTTTCCCTCTCTCATCTTCCCGTCGGTTTGTACATCCGAAATCCCCAAATTGAGATGAAACAAGTTGCTACTGACTTTACATTACCAGAAAGCACTGTCCTTGTTTACATGAAAGTTATTAATGTTCATGCACTTTAATATGTTTGCTTGTGCAGTGCACGTTTGTTTGTACATTATACAAAGTTTTGGAATAAATGCAAGATCACAGGCATTTTCCTTTTTATGGGTATTTTTTTCTTTTTCAGTCACATATCGTCTGCAAAATTTCGAAGATATCGAAGATATCGTGTGTCGTGATGTTGTCATTATCGTGGGCCAAATATCGTCACAGTATGGAATCGTGGGTTAGCCGTATCGCCCCACCCCTATTATCAACACAAGATCACATATGTACAGTACATGTACAGTTTAATTAGTGTGTTACTTTGTTTATGAATTAATTTCTTTATGTTCTTCCAGATGTCCAGCCTGAGACGTCGATCAGCACGCGTTGCCTCAAAAACCAAAACAAACAAGTGACATGTTGGTATTTGGGATATGTGTATTTCATTGTGTGCATCTTTGTGATAGGACAATAAATGCAGTTCTTTAAACGTTACTTTGTGTCCTTGTATTTGCAGGTGTGGGCAACACGTTCAACTGTCCACATGACTGAGTCTGCCTCCAGCAATGTCACAGCAGTGCAGCAGGTTTGTACTTATTCATTTCCACTTCCTCACCTGTGTGTGTTTTCTAGGCTTTACACCGATCTTATCGGCTGTATCGGATCGGCCGATATTTGGCATTTTTTGAAACGTCATGTCATGAATCACCGATCCGATCAATGACGTCATGGTCGTGTTGAAACTTTTTTAATCTGTCTCATTTCCTCCAAAGTAGTTTCACAGCATCGACATGTTTATTTGTTTGTATCCGAGTGTTATGTAAATGTATAGATTTGGGTTTACATTGTTTTCAGTTCCTTTTGTCTGCTGTGTGTCCGTTTGGGCACTAGATGGCGCAGTAGATCCTGTGTTCCCTTTTTTTTGCTTGTTCCAGGTGCGGAAAGGTGATTGGCTGGTGCCAATATTTAAGGAGGAGGACTTCAACACCTCGGTCTCTTTGTCCTTCTCCCAGCTCCCAACCAGAGGCCATGTGCCACAGCAGCAGCATTCTGTGTTCAGCCATCAATTCTGTTTTGTAATCTATTTCAGTTCCCTTTGTGTCCACGTAGCCCGTAGGGGAGGGAAGCCATTTGTGTTGTGACCCTTTTCTCCTGTGTTTTTGTTAAGGAGGTTAGTTTGACTGTCATTTATTTGATTGTTTTCTTCATAGGTAAGATCCATAAGAGAGCCATTTTGTTTGTTGTTTTGGCCATGCCCTCCCTGACGCCAGTGCAATGATGGTGACGTTTAATAAAAACCATCCTGTGGACGAAGCACCTTTGTCTAATTTGAGAGCTGGGAGAAGGGGGGGAGCCTTTATGTTGTGTCCTGGTTCCCCCTAGGCTGGGTCATAACACCGAGAGCTAATGATTCATGATTCAAAAACCTTCATTTTCGTCTTTGTGCCTCTTCCTGTTTTGAGTACTGTCGCTATGTGACGGACAATAAAGTTTCTTTGAATCTGCAATATATGCAACGCTACAGTACCTCGCGGGGGAACTTTGGCAAAAAATTTCAACACCACAAATTTAATCAGGCACTGAGTATGTCGAATTTAAGAAACGCAGCGCGGAGAATGAAAAAGAAAAGCAAACTCTGAAATGGATGCTAAAGCAAACAACTTTAGACGGTGCTCGTGAGAAGGCAAGGGGTGTACAGAAACAAGTATTTATTGCCCCTAACGTGATCGGATCGGTGATCGGTTTATTTAAACTCACTGATCGGGGATCGGCACAAAAATCGTGATCGTGTAAAGCCTAGTGTTTTCCTTTCTATGTTTATTGGCATAAAATCACATCTTTCTTATTTTAATCAGGTGGAGACGACGCCACAGATGACCAGAGCTGTGCCCGTGGTTCCTGTGGCTCCCGTGGTTGCCAGCACCAAGCCAGAGGAGGCCAGCACCGTCCAGGAGGCAACACAGAAGATCAACTAAGCTAAGGAGGCTTTTCTTTCTTCTTCTGTTGCCTCTGACTGCTCCGCTCGTTCTACGCCTCGCACATGTGATTTGTGATCCATCATCAGTTAGTACTAGTGAAGATGCAGTGGCAGATCATGGCACTGGTTTTAGATTAGCCAAGGTTCTGCATGGTTCTTTTGATCAAGGCGAAACCGGTCACGGTTTAAAATTCCAGCACCAGCTGGCAACAGTGAGTCACTTCAGAAGAGCAAAACTCCTCACTTTGACATGGATAATTCTGACGTAGAGTTTGTCAGTGCTGTGACCAATGAAGAGTGTAACTTCTCTCCCCTTGATGTTGATGTTTGTTTAGACCTTTGCAAAAACTTGAAGATTCATTTGGACCGTGCGAGTTTTCCAATTTCTGATTGCAATGGCCCATTAGGTTCGCCGTGTACAAATGAGAATGTAGAGGCTGATGGAAACTGCTTCTTCAGAGCCATCAGTCAAGCTGTGACTGGTTTATAGACACAGAAGTGGAAATTCAGGTTGCAGCAGATTGTTTACGATTAGATGTGTACACTTTTATCGATGGTCATGGGTTGAAGTACAGCTCTTGCAAGAAACAATTCTCACATTGTATATATTTATGGATGTATTTGTTTTATATGGAAGCAGTTACCATAATCCAAATTAAAATAAGAATATAACATAACAGAAATGCTTTTTCATTTTAAGAACGAAGCTGCATTATTTGACTCATAATTAAAATGGTTAATAAGTCATTCAATCTGCATTTTCATTTTCTTCTTCAAGACTGCTCATTCTTGTACTTAATTCAAATGAAGGAAAACACATTTGAGATTTAATTTTCAAAACATGCACCAGCAAAGAGTTACCAAAATTCAATATAAAATGTAAAATTCAAAAATGAAAAAGCAATAGCAGAATGCTTTTTCATTTTATGAACGAAGCTGCATTATTTGACTCATAATTAAAATCATTAATAAATATTCCTATATGAATTTTCATTTTCTTATTCGTGTCGCACCTTTTATGACACAATCAAAAAGAAAACTGAGAGCATTGCTTTTTAATTTTCGTGGTCCTGCCCTGCACAAGAGTTACCACAACTCGAAAACGAAATCGCAATCTCAAAGTAAGCGCGCGGCGCAGGAAAGTGACGTCAGCAGCTCTCCACCTCCGCTGTGGGTATGGCGGTATGACGCCAAGTGTCATTTGCCTCCTGTTATGTGTAAATTCTAATGTTTGTGAATTTAATAAATGTATATATATATACTGTATATTTAAAAACAACCAAAAAATAACTAAAAAAGGTATAGCGGTATGACACCACTTTGCCATCGTTACTTTTCACGTCATTGAAGTTGCCGGTAAACAAGATTTAAATCGCTGAAAAACGTGGACCACTGACGGATCTCGTTGGTCGGACAGATTTGAGCATGGCGCACATTGACACAATTGTTCAAACCCTGCTGGATTTAGCTTCCCAGGTGGAGTTGAATAGTGTATCTGAATCTGATGCTCGGGACCGAGTTGAGCAGGTATTCTGCCGTCCCAGATACGGACGCAAACAAGGTTGCCCTAGCCAACCTGTTGTCAGTTATGGAACACCTTGATGCACCAGCACAACATCAAAGCTAAAGCTATTTGTTACATGGGTGGAGTAACAGCTGTTCGGCGTCGGCCACCAGTCCATCCGTCGCAGGATGCGAAGCAACGGATCATTGCTTCCGTTCGGCGTCGGCCACCAGTCCATCCGACGAAGGATGCGAAGCAACAGATCAATCCGTCGACTGGTGGCAGATGCTGGTGCGAGATCTGTCAGTGGTCCACGTTTTTCTACGATTTAAATCTCGATTACCGGCAACTTCAATGACTTCAATCTTTTTTTTTTCTTTTTAAATAAAAAAAAAAAATATATATATATATATATCTTTATTAAATTCATAAACATTAGAATTTACACATAACAGGAGGCAAATGACACTTGGCATCATACCGCCATACCCACAGCGGAGGTGGAGAGCTGCTGACGTCACTTTCCTGCGCCGCGCGCTTACTTTGAGATTGCGATTTCGTTTTCGAGTTGTGGTAACTCTTGTTCAGGGCAGGACCACGAAAATTAAAAAGCAATGCCCTCAGTTTTCTTTTTGATTGTGTCATAAAAGGTGCGACACGAATAAGAAAATGAAAATGCATATAGCAATATTTATTAATGATTTTAATTATGAGTCAACTAATGCAGTTTCGTTCTTAAAATGAAAAAGCATTCTGCTATTGCTTTTTCATTTTTGAATTTTACATTTCATATTGAATTTTGGTAACTCTTTGCTGGTGCATGTTTTGAAAATTAAATCTCAAATGTGTTTTCCTTTTTCATTTGAATTAAGTACAAGAATGAGCAGTCATGAAGAAGAAAATGAAAATGCAGATTGAATGACTTATTAACCATTTTAATTATGAGTCAAATAATGCAGCTTCGTTCTTAAAATGAAAAAGCATTCTGCTGTTGCTTTTTCATTTGGATTATGGTAACTGTCTGCTTCCACACTCCAGTGGTTCTGCACATTAGTATAAATAGAGTGATTCTCTATCATTACATCACAGGACGGCGGCACACTGACTCATTCCATGAACCTGGACACTGATGATCCAGACTTTGGACCAGATGAGCCAACAGGCCACAGTGGAAACGGGTCAGAACATGGGACTGGCTGCTGAAAGTATACAGGTAGGTGGCGCTGTCATTCCAAGTTGTGTGGTGTGGAGGATCGGGGCCAAAGTTCCAGATGCTCACAGATGTGACTGTGGATTCAGGAGGAGTGTTTGAAGGCTGGACTCCCAACAGTGATTGGCTGCTGAGGACCTCTCAATCACAATCAGGTTTTTTAGTGGCTGTGAGATTGAAAGTGAGATTGCATTGTCCAGGGAGGAGGACAGCAGTCAGTCATGTTTCACTTCCAGTCAACACGCAGCGGTTCACATGAAGGTCCAAGAGGCCTACAGACCTACACAGAGTCTGGATGTGGCAGCACAGTGGCATCATTGTCTTTGTTGTGTTGTTTGGTCATTGTGATCCAATGTAATGTGAGAGAAGGACGAGTGCAGTTCTATTGGAGTGAGTTGCTTACAAATACAGATTGCACAATTTCTATCCCAATTGTTAAGTGGGAAAGAGACCTGTCTCTCCAGCCTCACTCTAATTTCTGGAGAACAATCTGCCTGAACACCTTTTCACTGATAAAACAACCTATTCTACAATTAATACATTTTAAAGTACTCCACAGGATCCACTACACTGGACAGCAGATGTTTCAGATGGGCATGACCGCCTCTCAGACCTGCTCACACTGCACAGTTAATGTCCCAGATAATTACCTACACGCTGTATGGCATTGCCCACCAGTAAATAAATTCTGGCACGTAGTATGCAATGATCTATCAGCACAGGTTGGTTACAACATCACAGCCACTCCTTCTTTTTGTCTCTTAGGGGACCTCAGTGATATCAAATCAGATAAGGCAGAATCTCGCATGCTGATCACCTCCTTATCTATCGCTAAGAAAACAATCCTCACAAACTGGAAAACAAAACAACACCTGCACATTGCACAATATAGCAACTTACTGTTAGACCACACCTCCTTGGTAGGAATGTCTGCTTCATCCTATAACTAACTAGTAATCAATCAATAGCTGAGGCTGCTGGTTGATGTGGGCAGCGGTGGTCGTGCTGCCGCGGGCCGGGTGCGGTCTGGGGGGGGGGGGGGGTTTGGGCGTGGGGGGTTCGGCTGCTTTGCGGGTTGGTGGGGGGTCGGGGGTTGGGTGCCCCGGCGGGGGATGTCTACCACGCGGGGGGCTGGGCCTGGTGGTTGGTGGGTGGTGCTCCGGGGGTGGTGCTCCGGGGGGGTCCCTGGCTCTGGTCTGGGGGCCCCCTTGTTGGTGGGAGGGCTGGTCCGTCCCTGTGTCTGGGGACTGGTGCTGGATCGTACGCGGTGGGGTCGCATGCCTGGGGTGGGGCTGCGCGTTCGCCGGCTACCGCTCCTGTGTGCCCGGGTGGTGCGGTGCGGTGGGGGGTGGGCCCCCTTTGGCTCCTGGATCCCTGTGGTGTCCCCGGCCCCGATGTCGCTCAGGGGGCGCCCTGACCGGGAGTCCCCCCTGGTCACATAATAGGTGTTTTTTTTTTTTTTTTTTTTTTCCCTAAATTTTTAATTTATTTATTTATTTTCTTCTGTTTCGGGGGATTTGTGTCTTGGGTGGTCGCTGCCCGGCCTTCTGGCCTTAAGACCCTCTCCAATCTTAATAGCATTATAGACACTTAGGGCCTGGGGGGGTGGTTCGTGCACTGCGGCCGCCGCCCTGCTCAGCAGCAGTGTGGTTGCCCCAGGGCCTTACCACCCCTCCATTTTAAACGCACCATAGCTCAACACACCAGCAAGTGCACATATACACACACTGACACCCCTGCACACAGTGGGGTCGGCCTGCTAGCAGGGGCGGGATCCGGCATCTTTCCCACTCTGGATGGGCCCTGTGCAGTCCGGTGCCCCTGGGGTGCGAGACCGGCTGGGCCTATGGGGACCTCGCCACTTGCGGCGATGCGCCATACTGGGTCCGTAGGGGGGGGGGCCTCTGGGTGGCCAGGCCTGCCTTGGGTACCAATCCTCCTGGTGGGTGAAGGGGCTGGGTCCTGTCATGGGGATGAGTCTGGTCTCGCTTGCCCTGGGGGGCCCCCGTCCGGGGGCCGGGCTCTGCTGTCTGTTCGCCCTGGGTGGTGTCCCTTCTCCTTGGGGTATCTGCCTCCCTGTCATCTTGCCCTGGCTCGTGGGGCGGGTGCCCTCCGGTCCGGGGGCCTGCTGCTTCGGGCCTCTTCCTGGCCGGCATTGCGGCGTGTGTGCCGTGTCCGGGCCCCCCCCTTCCCTACTTCCAGTGACGTACTTAAACACACCCACTCCCACATTCAGGGACACACACCACCACATCCACACACACACACACACACACACACACACACACACACACACAGGAGCAGCAGCTCTAATTGGCTGAGAGCTAAATATCTTCTTATCTTACTGGGTGTAAATGAATCTGTCCATTTTTTAAATGTCGAAATTTAACATTTGGTTTCTATTTTTTCAGATATTATTTCTGTCAAATTCATTTGAATCAACAGAAGAAGAAAATGAGTGTGTAGTTCAAACTTTGTGCGTCTTTGTGTTCAGTTTTTCTACTGTAGTTGTGCTTTTCTTTTCATTCCAGATGAATTCCACTCAATTTCTTTTTCAAACCTTGTAGGTGTTGAGTGAGCTGCAGCGCCCCCTGGCTACAAGTTTAATACTTTGACTCTGCCGACCGAGGTAAAAAAACCAACAAACTCTGACACTTTGCTGAGGACCTCCTGGAGGAGCTGAAGGTGCAGAACCTTCTCAGGCCTCTCTGAGGAGGAACTTGCGGCTGTCGGTCCTCTGCTGCCCCCTGCTGGTCACACAGGCCTCTTACACCTCCGTTTGTCTGTTCAGCACATATTCAATTTTTTAATGGCTCTATAAACGTCACTGATGAGACGATTTTATGATTCCTGCAGTTAAAATTTTTTAATTCCAAATCTGCAAACAGCTTCTGATCAATGAAGACAGAGTTGATTAAAATGATTTCAAAATTGACCCGTTTGAGAAAAGCTGCACTGTGGCATTGTTTGCATGTTGTTTTAGCTCTCAGTGGCTTCATTTCGCATTTTTCTTAAAAGCTTCGTTTAGTGGTCCATTGTGGTCAATGGGACACTGAACATCTGCTTTGTGTGCCCGAGTTGTAAGAGGATCAGGTGCGGACATTTTAGCATTTAAATTATTATGGCTTATTAGCATAGGTACGTAGTACCTCACCTGTCCATTCTTTTTACAGTGCTTCCTGAACACCTCAC
The DNA here is from genome assembly GCF_046127955.1 of Nelusetta ayraudi. Taxonomy (NCBI): domain Eukaryota; kingdom Metazoa; phylum Chordata; class Actinopteri; order Tetraodontiformes; family Monacanthidae; genus Nelusetta; species Nelusetta ayraudi. The sequence goes on along the minus strand of NW_027466195.1, from coordinate 1,392,454 downwards.
CGGCACACTACAGCCGCCTGCTAGCACAAAGCTGCGCAGAGCCTCCTCGTTGTTCTCCTCACCTGGAGGACGCTTGGTGATCAAGACCTGTGGCCCAAAACTCGGTCCTATAAGATAAGTGCAGGAACACTGCCGCTTCGCCCGCACTTGATTGTGCTAGCCGCCCCGTACAGACGGTGGACGGTGCATGTTGCTTCCGTCCCGCCTTGGTTTTACTTGTTGTTTTTCCGTTCTCGTTGTGTTTTTCTTCGTTTGCTTACGTCGCCACTGCTGACCCTCAGACAGCAGACGTTACACTATCAAGTCGCCGGTCCAGCCACAGTGGTGTGTGTGCGTGTATGCGTGTGCGCGGTTGGTGGGAACGTGTGTGTGTGTGTGTGTGTGTGTGTGTGTGTGTGTGTGTGTGTGTGTGTGTGTGTAATTGCATTGTTTGTTTGTTTTTCTTGCTATTTCAGTACATTTGACAGATTTTAGGGAACTTTTAGTAACCGTAACTGTTTATCTTTTCTTTTGTAGTCGCTGAGAGCTGCTGGTTGTGGCGGTGTCCCGGGTGGTGGGCCCCTTCGAGTGCTGTGACCCGGGATTGTGGTTGTTTTCTTCTTTTTTTTTGCACTTCACTTTCTTTGCAGGTGTGTCACGTGTGAGTGGGGTGTTCCTTGTTTTCTTTGGTTCCTCCCCCGTTTGGCCCCCTCATCGGTAAGCCTCAGTTTCTACACCAAGAATAAGGAGCTCAGTAGCTCCGTTTTAAGTGTTGGTCTGTTTGTTCCTTTTATTTTTAAATGTTGAATAAAAGTTGGTTTGATATTTTAAACATTCTGAACCACGTCTCCTACTCCTTCCTCGTAGAACTTACCTGTGTGCCTAATTATTACTTTTGTGTTTAGTAGAACTCCCTGGGTGAAATTCCCAGGGTGGCGTTGTCGGTTCCTTTTCATTTTGTTAAATTCCCAATATTAAATCTTGCTTTATCAGATAGCCATAACCACTCTCATCGCCACAGGATATTTGAGTCAACTGAGTCAAACTGTCGTGTCTACTTCCCAGTCTCAATAAACATGTTCACTACTGTGGCATATCGGACTTTCCCGCCGCGAGTCGCGCGTCAACATACTGCTGTGAAAGAGGGGTGACGTCACAGAACGCGACGTGCATTTAGGTGCTGCTGCGTAAAACTAAAAGATTTTCCTGGGCAAATATTCATTTGACAGACGTAAACGAAGTGAAATATGACTTCAATTTAAGTTTGTTTTAGTTTGTTTTTATAAACACACAAAAAAGTTTGAGTTAGTTATCGTTTTTGAAAAAAGTTCTTGACTTCTACTTTAGAGATATTGATGACGAGTTGTTGTATGTAAACGGTGTGACTATGTGGTTCGGCAAGCGGTGGTGCTGTCTGTACATAGCTTAGCAAACGGCTAGCGCTAGCACCCCCTTTCAATGCCAGAGTGAAAAGATCCACACGGAGTGTTATGACCCACGGGTGGGTCTAGGTGCCTCTATCTTTGTGTCTGTGTGTGTGTCTGACAGTGGATGACGCCTTGCAGGTGCGGTCCTGGATGTCGGCTGCTGATTGGACGCGCCACGGCTGAGAAGGAGGAGCAGTCGAGCCAGCCTGAAGGTCATCCCTCCTCCGCTCCCAACTCTGCAGTTAGTCACTTCTGAAATGGTGTTAGAGCACGCAGCCGTAGGTAGTGATGGCCGATCGAGGCTTTGTTGAAGCTTCGACACTTGTTTCAAAAAATGGTTCATTACTCGAGGCTTCAATGACACAGTGCTCGAGGAGGTCATCTAGTGCTCAATAAAATGAAGTGCAATGGAAACGTGTTCATTGTTTCATAGATTGTTTGGGATTTGATTCGCCATGCATTTTTGTTGGACAACACTACATGCTTGTATGGTTCAATGCTGACACAATAAAATAAAAATGAAAAATAAAGACAATGTCTCTTTTTTGGCACGACTGATTGTAGTAGACTATAGCTCTTATACTTAGCCTGACAGTTTGTGCAATGAATTATATTATATCCTAAAACAAGACTAAATAGCCCATAGTTTAAAGATATGTTCAATAGTAAGTGTTCAGTGGGTCAGATGTCAAATGTGATCTATTTAAAATGTAGAATAGATGAGCTAAATAACACATATATAATACACATTGATGGGAATTGAACCGTCGCCTCAGTCTTGCAAGTCCAAGATTGTCATAATGTACCACAAACCCAAATCACACTCCCTTTTTTCATCGAAGCTGTTTGAGTAGCGTTAGCACACCGTGATTCCTCATCAACTACAGGCCTACACTTCAAATAATTATGAGAAAAATCCAACGTAAAGAGAGCACTTCCATTAGGAAATAGTCAACATGAAATTTCGTCCTCTACTGACACCTGCTGGTCAAATTGAATCGTTGCAAATATTGTGAACAAGTTGTCATCTAATTCTAATCCTAAACAATATGGCCATTCGAAGTGAAGTATTAAGACAATTAATCAGGTTTGTACTGCTTGATTGAACACATTCATCCCGTTCCAGTGCACTAAAACCCACTTCCCTTCAGGACCGTGTCAGCGAAGCCAAAACTTCCTTGAGTGACGCTGTTTCCCAGCATGCAATGCGAGCTAGCGATTCACAATACTATTTCATCACAAACATGGATGTAAAAAATAAAAAGGGAAAAAGGGAAAAATGAAACTTCAGCAACAGCAACCATTGCAATACAAGCAGAACTGGGCCGAAGTTTTATATTATGTACACCATAATACAGCCTTCTGGTGGACAAGCCATACTATTTAATCCGTGTCTTCCTATGGCACTTCCGTGGGTGGAAGCACATGGTAGAGGTAACGTGCTGGTTGTGCGGGCCTCGTGGCCCTTGCAGGGGATCTGCAGGGCATGTGATTCAGGTGAGTATATGGGAAATATGGATCAATGTAGTCAGTGGTAACATGAGAAGCTTGCTGGCGAAAATAATGCACTACATGTGGATGTCACACTTTTTTTTTGTATGAGCATTTAAAAAACAACAACAACATATTAATAATATGGAGTTCAATGACAGAGGTTAATTAATATATATATATATATATATATATATATATATATATATATATATAGTCAGCTGCTTTCGGTTGACATATTAAATCTATTATGATATGGAACGATAGTTCATAATGTACGTGTTACTTGCTTTGCAGATAAGGTGTACCCTATTTCTTGTGCTCCTGGTTATTTTAAAAGGCAGACAAGAACGTTGTTTGCTGTTGGAGGGCTACAACAACACTTCGATGCTACGCTTTGTGCCGTCGCTACGGACCCCAAACTCTCGTTCTTGTTGGATTCGGGTTCGGAGCAGACTGGTGGGAGAGTTTGTGTTTTGCAAAGGAACGGTGTCTTCAGTTATACACACGCTCATTAAAGTGCTGACCGTGGAGGAAGCTGGTGCCGCTGCACGCCGTTTCCAGCAGAATAACAGCGAAATTACCAAAATAAAAACAAATCAGAAAAACATGTCTTTGCTGTGCTTTTATTTACAAAGTTAAAATTCTTCTAACTTACAAAAAATGTGAACGAAAAGGTAGAAATATAAATACGAAGGAATACGTATTTGTTCAGGGCTGCGCAAAGCCGGAGCCCTGCATTTGCTGCGCTACCCTTTTAAAAAAGGTCTCTGTTGTGTGTTATTTTAATATGTCCATCTCTTTTAGAAGAGAAAGCATCGCCCCGGTCTCATCCTCTCTCCAAATGTCAACATTCTTATTCGCGTTTGCCAGGTTGTTTCGCGCCGTCTGTTTTGTTAGACGACGTAGTTGTGCGGTCATGAGTTGCGAGAGCGAGGCGTGGCGCATGCGCACTCGCATTGTCCAGTTAATAGTCCGATTAAGGCGTATACATGGCCGAGAAATTAGAATTCCAATCGCATTATCTGGGTGTCTCAATCGGAGTTCTCCGATTCCAATCGGAGTTCTCAAACTCCAATCATAATCGGAGTGAGGTGTTTACACGCACGTGAGTTCTCCGATCATAATCGGACTAAGGCAATAATTCGATTTTCTCTAGTGCCATGTAAAGGCACTGAATGTAGTGGTTCAGACCAGACGCGAACAGGCACGCGGCTCGTGCCATTCATTTCAATGGAAGCGGAAGCGCCACGAAGCGGAGCGCCGACGAATTTCGCAAGCGAGGCTCCAACTGGTTCACACCAGACGCGAACAGCTCCGCGACGGTCGACAAGCGCTTCTGCTCAGCTGCAGTCTTCTTTTCACTCCCACTTGAGCTTCTTTTTTTTTTCTTTAAAAAATAAATAAATAAAAAAAATCATTTTCATCATCGCTCCCCCTCGCCCCATAGCCAGCCCGTAGCTTACTTTTGTGTGTGTGTGTGTGTGTGTGTGTGTAAATAAATAGAAACACGCACTCAGGTGTCCATCTCAAGACAAGACCTCTTTCATAATGATCATTGACTGGCATCTCTAGGCTCAAACAGACGTATTTTGATCAAGTCTTCCTGTGTGTGTGTGTGTGTGTGTGTGTGTGTGTGTGTGTGTGTGTGTGTGTGTGTGTGTGTGTGTGTTTAATCTCGCTCGCACTCTGATACAATGTACTGACAAATATAACATACAAATATGATATATGATCGAATTTGTCATTCGGTTTTTATTTTGAAATTAGTTTATTTTGAAAATTCACCGGATTTTCGGATTTTCTCGTTTTTATTGAGCGACTTCCTGTACTGTAGACGAGGATCGCTCGCGGCTCACGCACGAAATAGATCAGACGCCGAAACAACAAATGCATGCCGCGAGCCGCGTGCCTGTTCGTGTCTACTGTGAACCACCACATTGATTAACGTGGGCGCCGAATGGAAGCGCTCGGCGGCGCTTCGCTTCCACGTCCAGTGAACTGACGTTAAATGCATGGCGCGATCCGCGAGGGGAGCCGCGCGCCTGTTCGCGTCTGGTGTGAACTACTACATTGATTAACATGGGCGCCGAATGGAAGCGCTCGGCGCTTCGTGGTGCTTCCCCGTCCAGTGTGAACCGGGCGTTACGTTACTCGGAAAAATGTGTCGCCTGAGCCTCCGCCCCCTCCGTGCCCATTGGCGGAGCGAGGGCTCATTGAAAAAAAAAAAAAAAAAAAAAATCGGTGTTCCTTCGGCGCGCCTGGGAAACTCTGAAATTATGAATAATTTAAGCTCGTTTTTGTCCCATTTGCCTGCATCAGCCCGTCATGATATTGTTCAATTAATTGAGAGCCACCCACTATTGTTTTCTGACCACCCCCGCCGTACGTCAGTTTTGCACCATGACATAAAGTAGAGGGACATGCCACAAGTAAGCAGCACGCACACAGAGTCAATTCTGGGAAGTTAAGAAAGAAGCTTTGGCTCTCCTTCTGACAGTGCCCATCTTGATGTTTGGGGTCAGGTTTTTACAGACCATAATGCCCTCGAAGATGTGGTGGTCTCTGCTCCTGCAAGACTTCAATCTCCAGATTTGCCACAGGAAGGGGGGTTGATAATGTGTTGGCAAGTGCATTATCACGTGTACATGTGGACTAGCTGCGGAATTCTTATTTTGGGGGAAGTGAGGTTTTTCTTGTTTAGTTTTATTTGTAGGTATGTTAATAGGGTTTAGTTCTTCAGGGAGGGGGTGTTATGACCCACAGGTGGGTCTAGGTGCCTCTATCTTTGTGTCTGTGTGTGTGTGTGTGTGTCTGTGTGTGAGAGTGGATGACGCCTTGCAGGTGCGGTCCTGGATGTCGGCTGCTGATTGGACGCGCCACGGCTGAGAAGGAGGAGCAGTCGAGCCAGCCTGACGGTCATCCCTCCTCCGCTCCCAACTCTGCAGTTAGTCACTTCTGAAATGGTGTTAGAGCACACAGCCGTAGGGGTGGGCTGCCATTTTCATTTTCTACATACTTATTAAACAGGAGAAAAGAGGGGACCTCTTTTCTCCTGTTTAATAAGTATGTAGGGAGGTTAGCCTTTCTGTATTTGGGTTCTCTTTCTTTCTTTAGTTAGTTCTTAAGGCGAGCTAGTTGGAGTTTGGTTTATTATTTTGGCCTGGGCCCACCCTGAAGCCTTTGCTGCCCACCGGTTAAGTTGTTTTGTTTATTTCATTTACTGATTAATAAAATGTTTTTTGTTGAAACTGCCAACTGCAGTGAAAAATTAATGAGGCTTGGGAGTGGGGGAAGGTGTCCTACATGTTGCGTCTCGGTCCCCCTAGACGGGACGTAACACGGAGTTTTCGCCATGACAGAAGGTTGAGCTCCTACCGTGTTAGAGGTGACGTCGTCACGTTAGCCTGTTCCATCCCTGCTAAATTCTTTAAAGAACTACCGTTTTAAATTATAATATGCTCTACACTAATTGTAATTTCCTGCCCGTGGTTCTATATTGCAACAGTTGACGACTCATATCAGCAGATAAGCAGCAACAATCTGGGCATTGCGGGTGATTCCTAAATATGTAATTTCTTATTAATTAGCCCATAAGTGTTGTACACCAGTGTGACACCAAATGCTTGTTGCTGACAGCAGTGAAGAAATGACACTCTAGTGGTTCTGCACATTAGTATAAATAGAGTGATTCTCTATCATTACATCACAGGACGGCGGCACTCTGACAGATTCCATGAACCTGGACACTGATGATCCAGACTCCGGTCCAGATGACACAACAGGCCACAGTGGAAACGGGTCAGAGCATGGACTGGCTGCTGAAAGGATACAGGTAGGTGGCGCTGTCATCCCAAGTTGTGTGGTGTGGAGGATCGGGGCCAAAGTTCCAGATGCTCACAGATGTGAGTCTGGATTCAGGAGGATTGTTTGAAGGCTGGACTCCCAACAGTGATTGGCTGCTGAGGACCTCTCAATCACAATCAGGTTTTTTAGTGGCTGTGAGATTGAAAGTGAGTGAACATCATTAAATAAAGAGCTCCTGCAGGGTCCCAATTTGACAAGTACACTGCTAGGTTTGCTGCTTCGTTTTCGCCAAGGCCCTGTAGCATTCATGACTGACATTGAGGGAACGTTTCATCAAGTAAGAGTTTCCAACCAGGATGTAAACTTCTTACGCTTCCTCTGGTGGCCAGATGGGGACATTACAAAGGACCTACAAGAGCACAGGATGCTGGTCCACATCTTTGGGGCAGTGTCATCCCCAAGCTGTGCTTCATTCGACGACAATCAGCATGACTTCCCAGCCGAGGTTATAAACACTGTTTGTCAAAATTTCTACGTGGATGATTGTCTAAAGGCCGTCAGCACGGTGGAACAAGCAATACATCTGTACCAGCAGCTAACAGACCTGTGCGGTAGAGGTGGATTTAAGCTCAATAAGTGGGTGAGCAATCATCTCTGGGTGCTGACCGCCATTCCTGAAGAGCAGAGAGCTAAAGAGGTAAAAACACTTAACCTTGACAGAGACCAGCTCCCTATGGAGAGGGCCCTTGGAGCTCAGTGGGATGTACAGCAAGATACATTCACATTCAGCATCAGAACCAAGCTGGGATGGGATGAGGAAATCCCTCAGGTCATGGTACATCCCATATATAGTTTTTCAAGCGCCAAACTACAACAAAGGAACTCATCTATAACAAATCTACAACCTTGTAAGGGCAAAACTTACTTGTTTTAATTCTGATTAATAAACTAAAGCTTATTCGATTATCATTATGTTGTTTTTTTTAAAACGCTCATACAAAACAAAAAAAGTGGAGGGAGAGTAGTCTGAATCGGGTTGTGGAGCATTGCTCTACCTCATCCATCGCACTCATGAGCGTCACATCCACTTGTAGTGCATCATTTCCGGCAGCAAGCTTCTCCTGTTAGACCTTCCCCGAGGTGGTTGGTGGGGTGACGAGCACCCAGCACGTGACCTCTACGATGAGCTTCTACCCACGGAAGTGCCATAGGAAGACACGGATTAAATAGTATGGCTTGTCCACCAGAAGGCTGTATTATGGTGTACATAATATAAAACTTCGGCCCAGTTCTGCTTGTATTGCAATGGTTGCTGTTCCTGAAGTTTAATTTTTCGTCCCTTTTTATTTTTTACATCCATGTTTGTGATGGAATAGTATTGTGAATCGCTAGCTCGCATTGCATGCTGGGACACAACGTCACTCAAGGAAGTTTTGGCTTCGCTGACACGGTCCTGAAGGGAAGTGGGTTTTAGTGCACTGGAACGGGATGAATGTGTTCAATCAAGCAGTACAAACCTGATTAATTGTCTTAATACTTCACTTCGAATGGCCATATTGTTTAGGATTAGAATTAGATGACAACTTCTTCACAATATTTGCAACTATTCAATTTGACCAGCAGGTGTCAGTAGAAGACGAAATTTCATGTTGACTATTTCCTAATGGAAGTGCTCTCTTTACGTTGGATTTTTCTCATAATTATTTGAAGTGTGTTGTGTATCTGCACACAATTTGGAATTCGTCCCAGCGCCCTGAGCTGTAAATTTGGATGGTGTAAAATGAAAATGGCCATCTGCAGCAGAATGAAAGTGAGATTGCATTGTCCAGGTAGGAGGACAGCAGTCAGTCATGTTTCACCTCCAGTCAACACGCAGTGGTTCACATGAAGGTCCAAGAGGCCTACAGACCTACACTGAGTCTGGACGTGGCAGTACAGTTGGATCATTGTCTTTGTTGTGTTGTTTGGTCATTGTGATCCAATGTAATGTGAGAGAAGGACGAGTGCAGTTATATTGGAGTGAGTTATTTAGAGTGTAATAGAAGTTATAATGCAGAGTCTGTTTTTATGAAATGTTCTATCACCTGGCATCCATCCATCCATCCATCCATCCATCCATCTTCTACTGCCGTATCCGGAGTCAGGTCTGGGGGGCAGCAGCCTCAGCAGAGACCCCCAGACTTCCCTGAACCCAGTCACCTCCTCCAGCTCCTCCAGTGGGACCCCAATGCTTCCCAGTCCAGCCCAGAGACCTGGTCAGCACCACTCTGACTCCCCGAGTCCCTGCTGCTCAGGTGAGGCTTCAAAGATCTGGCTGCACCTGATTGGACGGTCGTGGAGGATCTCCTTGGTCTTCTTGGTCTTCTTGGTCTCCAGCTGTTTGACCTCATGCTCTCTGTTGACCTCCTCACTCAGTCCCTCAGTGATGTAGAGCTCAGTGTAGATGCTGTTGAGGAGAGTTTGACTTCCTGCTTCTTCACCTTCAGTCACACGTTCACATCTCCTCTCCAGACTGATCTTTTGCTGCTGTAGAAGCTCCTGCAGACCACCAACCTCTGGAGCTGAGAGAAGGTTGGAGAAGAAAACATCAGTGTGACAGTGTGAGCATCATTTTCTGTCCACGACTTGAAGCTGAAAGCATCCAAACTCCATTTTTCAGCTGATGTGGTGAAGCTGCTGTTGTCTGACTGTTTGCTCTAAATGTCCTCCAGTGGATCTTCTCACTGGAGGTCCTGACCACGGTTATAATAGTTAACGAAAACGAACAAAATAACGAAAACTTCAATTGAAAAAAACAATTGTCACGTTCCCAGGGGTTAGGATTTTGGTACCTGCCTCGTTGGGGTTCGAAGCGAGCAGAGCTGAGACCATAAGGGTGACGTAGCAACGTTCAGGACACTGATTGGCCAAAGGCAGTCTTTCACGAAAGACCAAAACCGCCATTTTTAAATGCCTTGCGTGTGGATTTTTACATTAACACGTATTAAGAACTGAAAAGCTTATGAAACTGTACCATGGGTGAACAAAGAACTACAGACGTTTCTGTTCTCTGTGCCCGAAGAAAAAGCACAATGCAGACAGTTGTGCATAAAGTTTAGTTTTAGCTAAAATATCGGGCACACAGACGTACTTATCATGTATACATTTCTTTCCATTGTAACAGGTCACTACAAGATCTGCAATCCATTACCTAGAATTGGTTTTCCTTAAACTGATGTACAGGATTACTAATCTGACTTTGATGGGCAAA
>NW_027466195.1:1372500-1380000 GCF_046127955.1 Nelusetta ayraudi | reverse complement strand
TCAATCTGTTGTATTTATTGACATATAGAGGATTCTTTTCCTAGTATTATAGTGTTTGTTTGTTTTTAAATCAGTTTAACTTGCCTGAGTTGCTCAACTGAAGATGTTTAATTTTACCTGTAGCCTGTTTTGCTCACGAGGTGTAATAGATTGTGGAATCTTAGTAGACCTTAGTAGACGCACGCTGCTGAGAGTGGCAGCAATCAGCTCCGATGACCGTGGTGCTTGTAAATAAGGCAAATGCGCCATCTAGTGGGATGCAGCATGTTTATTCGTGTTGGAGCAATGACAAGTACGACTAACAAAACAAAAGATGCACAGGGTAAAAAAAATAATCATAAACTCAAGCCCAACAAAGATAACAGATGGGCATAACTGTAACATTACATAGTAATGATTACTAGTACTACCAAAATTTCTCTATTTTACTTTTCAACTCGAACTTGAACTATTCATCCCCTTTTTTCAGCAGCCATTAAGACAAAAGGATGACACTTATGCATTGCATCAAACTGTGATGCACAAACTAAATTAAATTAAATCAAAACAATAAATAAAGTGTGCATTAAACAGGGGGCAGTGCAATACAGTACAGGACTCAACTGATATAGTGCAGTTAGGCAGTATAGCCTATAACAGCTGTTCAGCATCCATAGTAATCCACAGTCAGTGCCATAATCATCCAGTCAGTGTCATATTCATCCATAGTCAGTATAATATATATGATATCGCGCAGACCCTCGTCCTCCACCACATTAATTGGCCTGCAAGCCGTAGCCACACCCATTTAGCCCCCTCTGTTGAAAGTTGGCGTGTGGTGGACGTGGCCAATGGTCTCCGTGCCACACCATCCAACGTGGTTTGCTTTACCTCAGAAGGGGGCAGAGGGCTCTCCGAGTCAGCTGTATGCTTCGCAGACAAGTGAAACGTAAGACTGCTCGTACTCCGGTGGAAACTAAATACAGCTTTACAGTAAATGCATATCACTTTTGTCCTGTCAAGACTGCCATCTGGCAGGGTTTTGAAGTGGAACTTTCCATTTACAATTGACGCCTTATCCATGTTAGTCCTTCCTATTGCTCATCTACGCTCAGTGTCTTTTTCTTTTTTTTTGTTGTGCTTACAAGCCGGCTGCAAGCGTGTGACTGTGTGCTGTGAGTCAATTCATTTCCCGTTTCCACAATCTACGGAGCGGCCAAAGGTTCAAAAAGCACCGTGTGCGTTAATCGCGCGATGAAAAAAATTGTCGGCGATAAAGCGACGTTGACACCCTTACTTTTTATATGAAGAAACCGATCAAATTTTTCCAACGAATTGTTCACCACTTCTTTGAACTTGTGGATGAATGCTGTGCATCCCACATGGAACGCCAACCTTCCTCTGATATTTTCATGCTTAGTTCTTTCTGCCATTTGGCTTTGATGTATCCTGCGTTTGTTGCTGTTCTGTTTTTGAAGGCCCTGATAGATTTTAGAAATGATTTTTCTCTTCATCTTTTTACAGGCTGCGATCAGAATATCTATCACTATATTGCCCTCTCCAGATGATGTTGGTTTGATTTTTTTATCATAGTAATCTCTTAATTGCATGTATCGAAAGAAATCTTCCCAAATCTGGGATCAAGAGAAGGCCACATTAGTAGTTTCCCTCCATATGGTTTTCTTTTACCATCTTACTCCAGATAGTCGGTGTGTGCTTAATAATTTCATTTTGGCTTTGTTGAGCTGATTTAGTTCTTATGTCTCCTACTAATGCCAGTGTGAGAGTCGTTTCTCTGCCGGCCTCTATCTATTTCCATCGTGCCTGATGTTGAGGGCAGCATGTACACATGTAACTTGTTGCCTGTGTGTTTACCATAGGTTTCTATTATCAACATCAAATGAGGTAATGTTCTGTCCGGGTCTTGGAGAACCAAAATAATATAATCAGCAAAAAGCCCTGTTAGATGTCCCTGCTCTCCTATATGTATTCCTTTTAGATTGTTACTTTGTCTGATCATTTGTGCCAGCGGCTCAATGAACATAGCAAACAATGTAGCGCTAAGGCAACATCCTTGACGAGTACCATTAATCTTTATCCTTGCCGTAGGTTCTTGGTAGAGACCTTGAATACACTGTATTAACTTTTCTTGGAACCCCAGTTTCCCAAGAACTTGATACAGAAATCTCCAATTCACACAGCCAAGGCTCACCAGTAACAGCTCGCAGGCCCTGCTTTTGGATCTGATCTATTATGTATAGGACCCGTCTAATGTCTTCTTGAGTCTGCCTACCTGTTAAAAAAGCTGACTGATTGGAAGTCCATCTCGTCCCCTTAAATTTCAAAGCGTAACGAACCTGTGTAGCCCGAGGAATTTTATTATAGTTTATTTCCTAGGGTGCAACTCCCCAGGTGCCGTTGTCAGGCAACCCCCCCCCCCCCATTTTCCTTTCTACCCACAATCAGAATTGTCTCCACCTCCGCCAGACCCTCCCCCTTGCCGTAGGTTCTTGGTAGAGACCTTGAATACACTGTATTAACTTTTCTTGGAACCCCAGTTTCCCAAGAACTTGATACAGAAATCTCCAATTCACACAGTCAAGGCTCACCAGTAACAACTTTTGGAGCTGATCTATTATGTATAGGACAGTCCTAGGGCTGGACGATATAGAAAAAAAGCATATCGATATAAAAAAAAAGTCATATTGATCGATATCGATAATTATCAAAAAAATGTAAAACATATTTTAATTGCAGCGCTGGATGTTTTATACTATTACTTCATGACAGACTTTTAATAAAGAACACACGAGCACTGAATTCAAATTCAAACTTTTATTCAACCACCTTTTTTAAACACAACTGAATTGTTTGTTTGTTTTTATTATTATTATTATTATTATTATTATTATTATTATTATTATTATTTATTTAGTTATTTATTTAAAAAAAATAGGCTGAGATAGGGCTCGAATGTGCGACTCGACCAGAGGTCTGAAGTTGTGGCGGTTAACAGCTCATTTTGCACTGATTCCCTGCACTCGTTGTACAGACGAGGAAGAGCTGTGTTTGAAAAATACTTGCAGTCTGGAACTTCATATCGCTGGTCAAGAGTGGCGAGAAGCTGTTTGAAGCCAAGCTTTTCAACGGTGGTTATGTGCAGCATATCCCTCGCTATGAAACATGTTACTACGTGGGTGATGTCCTTATGGCGCTTGGACGCTTTGTCGTATTTACTGCAAGAAGTCCAGTTTGGTCTGCTTTACTTGCTTGGTGCTGGCGCTGGCAGCGGATTCCTCCGACAACGTGGAGCCGCTGGGTCTGCGTTTGCGATTGGTTGGAGGAAGAAATGACCGTAATATTAAGCTACATGATTGGCTATGATGAAAAAGGAAGTGAAACTTTTTCTATCAAACTTTTTATCCACCCCTTTTTTCCCTATCGCAGCACACGTCTATCCATCGATATATATCGTTATCGAATTATCGTCCAGCCCTAGACGGTCCCGTCTAATGTTATCTTGAGTCTGCCTACCTGTTATAAAACCTGACTGATCCTCATCTATCAAGTCCGGCATAAAACTTTCAAGTCTTTTTGAGATGATTGAAGTAAAGATCTTCTAGTCAACATTTAAGATTGAAATGGGCCTATACGATTCACAAAGTTCCTTATTTTTCCCTTCTTTTGGAATAACTGGAATGACAGCCTCTTTCCATGAGGGAGGCCGTTTGCCCTCTGTCAGAGTCAGATTAAAAGAATTTAGGAGTATCGGGGTTAATTCTTCTCCAAATGTTTTATACCACTCACTAGGAAACCCATCACTACCTGGCGCTTTGGTTGATTTTAAGCCTGCTAATGGCAGCATCTATTTCTTTTTTGGTTATACTGGAAATTAGTTTTCTATTTTGCACATCTCCAATGGCTGGTAGGTCCAATGAGTCAAGGAAGTCTTTCATCTCACAATCTTCTTTAGCCGTGGGTTGGGTATATAGATTTTCATAGTAATCTTTAAAAACCCTCTCTATTTCTTCAGGTTCAAGTAGTAGCTGTTTTGTTAATGGGTCTCTAATTTTACATATTGCATGAGAAGCTTGCTGGGCCTTTATTCCTCTTGCTAAATATTTGGTTGATTTACAGCCTGATTCATAGTGGGTCTGTTTAATGAATTTCAGCTTTTTCTCAACATCTAGCCTCAAGACATCGTCTATTTCCCTTCTGACACCGATTATTTGTTGTGACACTGTATCGTCCTTATTGCTTTTGTGTTGCTGTTCCAGAGTTGTTCATTGGTTTACCAGCTTCTTGTAACCTTCTTCTTTATGTGGCAGGTGGGTTTGCCCCCACCTTCGCGTCATCAATCACACCTGCGCCAGAGTGCAATCTTTGCGTCCCTCAGTGCGTTTACATGGTACGAGAGAAATTTGAATTATTGCCTTCGTCCGATTATGATCGGAGTTTGAGAACTCCGATTGGAATCGGAGAACTCCAATTGAGACACCCAGATAATGCGATTGGAATTCTAATTTCTCGGCCATGTATACGCCTTAGTCGGACTATTAACTGGACAATGTAAGTGTGCACGCGCCACTGCACAACTACGTCGTCTAACAAAACAGACGGCGCGAAACAATCAGCAAACGCAAATAAGAATGTTGACATTTGGAGAGAGGATGAGACCGGGGCGATGCTTTCTCTTCTAAAAGAGATGGACATATTAAAATAACACACAACAGAGACCTTTTTAAAAAGGGTAGCGCAGCAAATGCAGGGCTCCGGCTTTGCGCTGCCCTGAACAAATACGTATTCCTTCGTATTTATATTTCTACCTTTTCGTTCACATTTCTTGTAAGTTAGAAGAATTTTAACTTTGTAAATAAAAGCACAGCAAAGAGATGTTTTTCTGATTTGTTTTTATTTTGATAATTTCGCTGTTATTCTGCTGGAAACGGCGTGCAGCGACACAAGCTTCCTCCACGGTCGGCACTTTAATGAGCGTGTGTATAACTGAAGACACCGTTCCTTTGCAAAACCTGTACACAAACTCTCCCACCAATTTGCGCAGAACCCGCATCCAACAAGAACGAGAGTTTGGGGTCCGTGGCGACGGCACAAAGCGTAGCATCGAAGACATTGTGTTGTTGTAGCCCTCCAACAGCAAACAACCTTCTTGAAATAGGGTACAGCTTATCTGCAAAGTAAGTAACACGTACATTATGAACTATCATTCTATATCATAATGATGTAATATGTCAACCGAAAGCAGCTGACCAGCTGAAAAGGCTCACTCCACCCCCTAGTGTTGGGAGGAGGACACGTTCCCGTCAGTAATTCAAATTTCTCAGCTGCATGTATAGGGGGACAAGGTGAGAACTCCGATTGGACGAGAAAACCAAATTATTGCTTAGTCCGATTAAGCTCTGCATGTAAACGCACTGATTACACCTGCGCCAGAGTGCAGAGTGAAAGCAGCTCTTTTAAAAACAAGCGCAGGCTGGAGTCAGCACTCCTCTGGCGTGTCCACGCTGAGAACTCTGTCCTTCGCAGTTCTTAGCATTTCGGCTAGCAATCCCAGAGCGGGCTGGGCCATAAGCACAGCTGGAGGAGGAACCCTAGCGGGTGCCCGTTCATCGGGAGGTGGTGCTGTGTGTGCGTGATCGTTGTGCATTCACCGCTTGGCTGTTAAAGCTGAAGCCCCCCTCCCCCTCTCCTCCTCTGGCGCTCGGCGGGGAGGCAGCGACTCGGAGCGACTGCACCCAGGCAGTTTTGTTTTGTGTGTGTGTGTGTGTGTGCGAAGAATAAATAAAAGTTTTCCTTTCGTTCTAATTGTTTAACGCTTGCCTGGGTGTCTCAAGGTATTAGTATGTTAATTTTGTTCTCTTTTCTTTAGGACAGGAGTTGGCGTAGCGTGAATTTTGGTTTGTAGTGATTCCCTTAGCTTTGTTTATTCCCTTTTTTGAGTTTTCTTTGGTTTCTTTGGCCCTGTTCCCCTTATTTTCTTATGTTGAACAGTCTTTTTGGTATGGTACTTATTTCCTTGACACTCAGGCAGCTAAACCTGGTCTATTTTAAATTGTTGTCAAATAAAGCTGTTTCATTGGAAGTTCGTCTCGTCCTCTTAAATTTCAAAGCGTAACGAACCTGTGTAGCCCGAGGAATTTTATTATAGTTTATTTCCTGGGGTGCAACTCCCCAGGTGGCATTGTCAGGCAACCGCCCCCCAATTTTCCTTTATACCCACCATCTGAATTGTCTCCACCTCCGCCAGACCCCCCCCCCTCGCCACATCTAGTCTTTTTTTGATAGGCTGCCCTCGCTATTAACCTCCCTCTCATCACAGCTTAATTGTGTCCCACAGTATGGAAGTGTCTACTGGACTATCTATGTTCTCCTCCATAGAGCATTTAATCTCTTTCTTAACCTCCTCCAGTGTTTTTGGATTATTTAGCATACCCACATTTAATCTCCAAAGTGTGTTTTTCTTCCTCTTATTTAGACAAATAATAAGGTAATTAATACTGTGTCAGTACAAGTCAGTCGTTCCTATTTTACATTCCTCTATTCTGTATCTGTCTGTAATGTTAATAAAAAAAAAATAGTCCTCTGTAACGGGTGGAGGTCCCTTCAAACATCAAACATCCCGAGTTCGGCTAGAGAGACGTTGACAAGTTTCGACAGGCGGGTCTTACTTCTGTTGCCATTAGTTGGGTCGAGTTTAGCTTTTAAATCATGTTGATCTAGCTCTTGCTGAGAGAGATGTGTTTCCTGTAGATCAGGCATGGCCAAACTACGGCGTGTCTCTGTCCGGCCCGCGTGAAGGCAGTCAAAAATCTAACCTAACTTAGAAATGACACTTGAACCTGCAATGAGGATTTTAGTCGTTCTAAATGAGTCCAACGTTGGAGAAAAGGAGCGACCCGGACTTCCCACAGTCTCTTTTCTATTAACATGGGAATTCAATTTTAATAATTTGTCAACTAAAAACACCGGTCATACTAGAACATCCCTACCAGCTTTCTTCCCTTTATTCTCTGAATTTAATCAAAGAATCTTTGAAACTCTTGTAGCTTTTCTCTGGCTCGTGTCGCTGCTGATGCGTAGCCCCTCCAGGATCCCTCCTTGCACTGCCACTCCGTCGTAGTGCGGGGCACCGAGTGCCGCAGGCCCCTCCGCACCCGTCGCCACCGCCGTCTTCTCCGCCAGGCCGCGTGTCGCCAATTCCTCCTTTACCTCCTCTGCGCTGTTGTAGGTTCGAGTTCCCGTATCCCAGTGGGTCTTCATCTTGGTGAATGGCGTCTGGAAGCGGATGCCCTTCTCCTTCAGGATTCTTTTAGCAGTGTTGTACTCCTTTCTCTTTTGGACCATCTCTGTCGCGTAATCGTGATGGAATGACGGTACTTTATTCCCCAGTTCTATTTTCTTTGTCCATAGCTCTCTCAGGACCCTCTCTTTGGTAGTAAATTCCAGAAAGTTCCAGAAAGTTAACAATGATGGGTCTCGGTTGGG
The DNA here is from genome assembly GCF_046127955.1 of Nelusetta ayraudi. Lineage (NCBI taxonomy): Eukaryota > Metazoa > Chordata > Actinopteri > Tetraodontiformes > Monacanthidae > Nelusetta > Nelusetta ayraudi. Next base: position 1,372,518 of record NW_027466195.1, on the reverse strand, counting down.
CACCGTCCGCTGGTTTCT
>NW_027466195.1:1347500-1367500 GCF_046127955.1 Nelusetta ayraudi | reverse complement strand
CAGGGGACTAGAATGTAAAGTCCACATTTATACTGGAGTTCCTTTGGAGAATCTCACTCAACTCAGTGCAGTTTGTCAGTTCCTGGAACTTGACGGCCAGTTATTTTAAATGTACTGCCATATGAATTAAAGTGCCATAACATATACTGTGCAAACACACTTTTAACATCAGCATTTTTGAACAATTAGCAGCTAAGAAAAAAAAAAGTGTAAATTTAAACTCAACTTAAACAATGTTATCAAAGCAATACAAAATTAAAGCTGTAAGCAGCGTTTGCGGGACTGAGCCCACCTGGCCACTGCCTGCTGTGACGTCCGCCACCTGGCCACGAGCCCCCGACACCTGCCGATGCCCCATTACTGACGCCGATGCCTGCTGATGACACATCAAGCACTGACTTGACATTACTGACTTCACATTTAGAAACATTTGATTTCTAAATGTGATTGATTACTGTATCATTTTGGAGATAATAAGCCTTAAAGTTGGCTTTTTTTTTTTGCGACAGCTCCAATATTCCATTTTTACTGTACAATAACATCAAATTGCTCCATAAGCTCTGGCAATGGTTGGTACAGTTGACCTTAGGACAACCTTGAATATATCTTCTCTTAATATTCTTGAATATTCTCACTTAATGTACCAGCTCCTTCCTGTAGACATGATATGTACAGTTAGTTATGCTTTGTTTGACGCAAGTGTTATATTATATATGTACCGGTACTTCTTGTTAATTTGAAATAAACACTAACAGCATAATGTCAAAACAAAAACCGAACAAGTCAAAGATCATAAAACAAGGAGGCTTTGTACTAAAATATGAATAAAATATAAACAGGGAGTTGTCTAATGTCGTCAAGGAAGCCAACATTACGTTACCTGATGATCAGTATGTTGACTCAGAAAATCCTCAGGCTCCTGCTGCGACATTTCATTTGGGGCAACGGTTGTGACTTCACTGCTGGTCCCGTGAGAAACTCAAATCGGTCCCTCACGTTTGTGTTGCGTGGCATGGGTTAGGACATTGACAGGCATTATAGTGTGGTTATGTGCACCAAATCGGACTCGGCTTCTAGCTCGATAGCCGTGCATAATTTATGCAAACGCAATGCTCTGTTTACGTGAACTCACGGAGTCCGACTCCGTGCACGTGCTCATCTCGACTCGATGGATTTATGAGCTTGATGACAAGTGTCACAAGTGTGTATTTTGTATTGGATTGATGTACTGCAATTCTAGTCATGTGAACAAGCAATTAGCATTCCTAGTTATATGTGGCATGACGAAATACTGTACTACCAAGTTTGTATTGCAGTATCTTCAGTTTATGGGGTAGAGGGTGCTCAAATTGGATTGATTGAAGATGTAGTTTAGGTACAATTTGCTTGTTTTTATCAAAATTTAAGTTGATTGCAGTTCAAGGTGGCACAATCCTATCAGATGTTGTCATTTTGTCACGAAGAACACTGGTATTTGATGATTATTACCATAAGTACCACCATGTTGCAGGCATTGCGGTTACAAGTTTCACTCCAATTTTGATTGTTGTCTGTATGACTAGCAATCCGTTGAGCTGTCTAGGGTTATCGTTCAGATAAGGTGTCACAACTTTTAATTGCATGGGAACTTTGGGATCCATGGCAGATGGGCATTGTAAAAAAACGGATCTTGAGTCGGAAGGCTAGCTTGTCCTAATTGTAACCTTAATATGATGATTTTTTTTCCCTGCCAGATTGAGGAGAAATTAAATGGACATCCAAACCGGGGCCAATAATGGATGAGCTGGATGATGTCACAGTATCAATTTTAAATGGTATGTCATGTGTAGGTATGAAAAAATTTCCATTACTGTGATTTGCCCGCTAAATAATTAAAATAACTGTATGCTGACACTGATTTCAAAAAGAAGTATTTTACAAATTTGAGACAAAATGTCTAAACTGAATTGCATTTACAATTATTTCTGATAACAGAAATTGGCACAAAACAAACTTGGTTTGACTTGTCAAGTTGAATTAAATTCATCAGTTAAAAAATGTATGTTTGTTAATGATTGGACTGTCTTTATAGCTGCCAACATCGATGAAGCCTTGCTCCACACCCTCAGTCGTGATGATTTGAGAGACCTTTTTCCTGGACCAGAACACTTTCTCAGGAGGAAACGGATTTGGGCCCTTATTAGTGTAGATGTGATTGGTTACCTACTTTGCTCTGAAAACATCTAGCATAACACTTTTTTTTTCTTTTTTCCTAATTGGGTCTATTGTTTCTCTCTTGTTCATAATGTTTTGGATCTGGTTTCCTCTCGGCTGAGAATTCCACCGTACCAGACAAGGCTGCCCCGAATGAAGCCAGGAACTGTGTCTTCACCAGGAGGAACATCTCCAATCTGTCCCCAGACATCCACTCCTTTGGTGAATAGCAGCCCAAAGAGGACCCTACAGCTTCCTGCTCCTCCACAATATGTTGTCTATACTAGACATGGGCAAACCCCGGCCCGCGGGCCACATCCGGCCCGCTGCGTGTCTTAGTCCGGCCCGCGTGAAGCCAGTCATAACCCCCCAACACCGCACCCCCCAACGAAACTTTGTCGGCACGTAACTTTGCCGTGTCAGTGTAGCGCGATAGCGATAGCATGCTTCCCCCCCCTCAACGAGGTGTAGGTACAGAATTAGTCCGGGTGCAGAATCGTTCCAGGCGGAAGTGACTGCCGATACGGCAACTCCATTGGGACATACCTCTACATCGCGTTCGAACGTGATATATGGATAGATTGCGGTACATTTATAGAGTTGCCGTATGTGACGTAACTGGCAGTCGCCTCTGTCCAGTGGGCGAATGCCAACAACGTCACATACGGCAACTCTATTAGGACAAACTATATCGGTTGATTAAGGTTATCTTTTTTTTCTGTCAATCCCTGCCGTATTTACAGTCCTTTATATTATATTGTATACATGAAATTCTCTCTCTCTCTCTCTCTCTCTCTCTCTCTCTCTCTCTCTCTCTCTCTCTCTTCACATCTCTCTATTCGTATATATATGTACACATATATATATGTATGTATATATATATATATGTGTACATATATATACGAATGTATGTATTCAACACACACTATCTATCTATCTATATATCTATCTATCTATCACCCGCGAAATAGCGTTTTGACCGTGATCTATCCATATATCACGTTCGACCGCAATGTAGAGGTATGTCCCAATGGAGTTGCCGTATCGGGCAGTCACTACGCCCAGAACGATTCTGCACCCGGACTAATTCTGTACCTACCTACAACCCCCCCTTCCGTGGCCCGCCGACTCGATGCAGGTCTGTCATGTGGCCCGTTGCTAAAAAAGTTTGCCCACCCTCTATACAGACAGTGAGTTGGAGCAAGCTCGTAAGCACTACTTCCAGATGGCCCGCACTGCCAGTGAGGGGAAATGTGTCATGTTCAAAGAACTGAGATACAGGCTGGTGAGAAACACTGTCACCAGCATGATTTCTATCTTGAGAGCCAGTCAGCAAGGAGAGGGGGTCTGGTACCCTTCTAAGCATGAAGTCACTGCAATGTCTCAAAGACTAGTGGAGTATTATCCCATGCTGAAGGATTAAGACAAAACAATGAAACATGTAAGTGATTATATTATTTTGCGCACTTAGATTTTGAAGCGTGTGGTTATTTTTGGCTGATACTTTTTTTATCTGTGCATGTTCACTTTCCATCTTTATTTGTTCTTTCAATGAGTGAAATTTTATTTACCAAGCGAGCACTTACAAGAATCTTCACAAGAGATTCACCAGAGAGGGGCCACAAGAAGAAAAGGCATCGCATTGACTTCTCAGCAAGTGACCAAGAAGAAGATCATGATGCAGACTCAATTGGTGGATCAACAATTATTTTGTGTCACACACCAGGGCGCAGTTCTGATAACGGCCACACTTCACGTAAGTAGAAACATGTCCATTTTAATAATAATGATAATGTATGAAAGCTAGGCAATGTTATGATAGTTTTGGATATCATGATATATCACAGGCATTTTTACATTTGAATTGTCATTTGATATATTTTGATGCTCCAAACAATTTCATCCATTTGACTGATTTACTGATTTGTCTCCTCCATTTCATCAGCCAAAGATGGTCTGACAGCACAGGCCAGACATTATCAGACCCTGCAGGAGCTGTACAAGAAACCAAAACCCAACCAAGATGCTGTCTCCCAAATTCTTGACCTGCAGTTTCAAGCAAGAAGATCCTTCATTGATAGTGATGTTCTGAAAGAACAGGACAAGGCCAACAAAGATCCTGGATGCATATCCATGTGTCAAGGATCTTTATCGTGTAAGTGATTAACTTGTTTTGGTTTATGATGAAAAGCAAGAATTTTTGCAGATTTTAACATTGACTTGCATTATAGGCGATGAATGAGCTGCGGCGCATTCTGGATAAGGGCAACAGAAAATTCATTGATGAACTAAAAAAAGAGATGGGAAGACTTCTGCACCAATGTGTAATTTTATGGTGTTTGGAAAAAAAATGAAGTGATGAAGCCACGCATAACGCTGGATGTAGGTGAGTCATTTTGCTGTGTCTCTAATTGACTGTGTAGCTGTTTCCTTGGACATAGGATGGTTTATGTTGTGCTGAATGAATAGATGCAGAATGGTAATACTCTTCATGCTGAAAAAATAAGATTTTTTTTGTGATCAACACAAACCTAATAAGACTCATTTTTAGGAAGACTAACTTTGAACTCAAAGTTGATTTGTTCTATTCCAGTGGAATATTCCATCGCGCTGCTCAGGGCACTCCCCACTCTTTCCTTCACCAAGTCCACCACCGAAGAAGCTGGGACATGCCAGTGAGGCACTGCTTCATGTCATTCAGGTGAAAGTTTGTTCGCATTTTCTCACATTCAACACTTCATAGTTCCATGCATGGATGTGGCGTTTCCTTCTTCTTTTTCTTTAGCCAACAGAAGATCCTACAATGTACTCGCAGAAGAGGTCTTTCTGCACCTCTGTGTTGCTGTTTGATGGGACCCGCTGTCTCATCTGTCTTGGAGCCACGGAAGACTTGAGTGACGGTCTGCTTCATCTGATGGGTTACTACTATGCCCTGCACCTCACATATCCAAAAGTGTGTGGCAACCCTTCTCTCTGTCATTCAGACAGAAGTGCTACAGGACACTATCCATGAGTGAGACACCACAGCCTCATACAAAAAAGACCATGGCAGAATGGAAAGATTTTATTGGGGAGTAGAGCTGTGTACTAGGCATAGGTAGTGATACACTCCCCTGGTAGTTGTAACTTGAGGGTGGGTGGGAGTCTGTTGGAACAAACATGTTATCAGTATATATCAACACTATATGCTGTCCCCATACTGTTTTTTTGTTTTTTTTGTGTAACTGAGTGTCAGGGAATCTGAATCAATATTCAATAATGATGACGGTGAATATTGTAACAATTGTTACTTGCGTTCTAGAAATGATTGCTTGAGATTGTTTTAAGATGCAATGCCTTAGTGACGTTTTTATTACAAGGCAGTGAAGGCACTGTCAACAATTTAAGTGAATAAATAGTTGTTGACAATATTAATTCTGTTTGCTGAATTATTTTTTTTGGGGGGGAATGGGCGTAGGGGGGATGGATGCTTTGTCTCATTTTGAGAAAAAAAAAGCTAATATTGTGAATATAGGTCTGGTTTTAAGATCTTTTCATTCAAATTAAGAAAGAAGCAAACGTGAAAAAAGAATTGAGAAGCTAGTATCAAGTTTATTTGACTTAGTACAGTTCTTGGAATGAGTGCTTTACTGTTTATTTCAAGAGTTTTTCCATTCTTCAAATGCCTAGATATATCGTCTTATTTTAAGAAATCTTACCAAGTCTAAATATCTTACTGCATTGGCAGATAATTTGACTTGTTTCTAGCCTGTTCTTTCTCAAATTAAGTGTCTATTTCTTAGATATATTTTGCAGTGTGTGGACACCGAGGGGAGCTCTAGAATTGGCTCATTCAACCGACCAACAAGCCAATCAGCAGCGGCGTCACAGGCCCTCCTCCTTCTTTGTTCTCTCTCTCACTTTGACTTCTGCACTGGACAGCCAGGTTTGTGGAGGGAAGGTTGGAACAAGGTAAGGACGGGGTACCCCATATATTCATGTACGTAGAGTCACTAAGTCTTAAACTCACCAGGTTTGTATCGCTTATCGATAACCCTAATGCCATACAAGTCTATGAGGGTCAAAGGTCAACTTTGTCCTAAGGGACATGGGGCCACTTTCAGGTTCATCAGGATCCTCCTGGACACACCCACGCCAAATTTGGGGCTTCTAGCCCATGAGGAACCCCGAAACCCTCACTCTAATTCCAGCCTTATCGCTAAACCCTAATGCAGTGCAAGTCTATGAAGGTCAAAGCTCAACTTTGTCCGAGAAACATCAAGTGTTTTTTTCATGAATCATTCTTAAATGTTAAGAGTTTGCTTTGTGGAGAATTCACAATAAAAATACATTGACACTGTCAAGATGGACTCAAGCACTATTATTGAACTATACTGTATTTTTTGAGTGATGTGAAGCTTTTGACAAGCGCTGCGCAAAGGAGGCCCATTTGTTTTTGTTTTTTTGAAGGGGGCCCAAAATTCCTGGCGGCGCCCCTGAGCGGACATCTCCAGCACTAAGGCAGTGGAGCTGCCGGCCACGAGAGAAGAATTAACCAGTCCATTGAAACCATTTGTTTGGTCTAGTGAGTGGCAACAGTCCTTTGAGGATCTTAAGTGCCTTCTCAGCTGTAACCCTTTCGTGTCTGCTCCAAATTTTTCCTCATTGGCTAGAAGCCCCAAATCTAGCGTGGGCGCTTCTTGGGGGCTCCTGATGAAAAAGCAAGTGTCCCCATGTCTCTAGGACAAAGTTGAAAATTCACCCCATAGACTTGCATTGAATTAGGGTTAACAATAAGGCTGAAACTAGGGTTAGGGTTAGGGTTAGCTGAAATTAGGGTTAGGGTTTTGGGGTTCCTCAAGTACTAGAAGCCCCAAATTTGGCGTGGGTGCTTCTTGGGGGCTCCTGATGAAAAAGCAAGTGGCCCCATATCTGTAGGACAACGTTGAAATTTCACCCCATAGACTTGTATGGCATTAGGGTTAGGGTCCAAGAGTACACATACACATTTTCTTTTGCTTTATTGATTTAAGCTCATTGTCTCCAGCTGCAAAGGTACAGAAAGCTTTCTGTGTTTTGATGTCGTGTGTGAGAAAACATCACTTTTTTCTGTAAACTTGTGTTATCATTGTCCTTCATTGAAAATGACACAATCTTTCATTTCATTGTTCAGATGCCGAACACCAAGGCATTCCGTCGCTCTCTGGCCATGAAACGACGCCTGAAGCAAAAACGGGATTGGACACCTTTTCCACCTCGGAAGGACTTTGAACGTCGTGAGTACTTCCACGTTCATGATTTCATGTTCTGCCTGTGTTGTTATGTTGTATTCCAAATAAATCTTACACCAACATTTATTTAGATTTTTCTTTTTTGTCAATTTACACAGGGGGCGGTACTGGTCAGCGACCTGGGTGCGAAGATGGCCCGTTTTGCTCCTGACTGACAAAACAGTGCAAGTTCGTTCTTAAGGCCCAGCAACCAGACAAGAAGGTATGGGTCGTGATTTTGTCAAGCCACGAGTTTCTTTATGTTTTTGTTCTGGTGGTGGGAGACTCACATCTCTGTCCACTTGTGGATGGTTTTGTGTTCTCGCCCCGGGCAACAACCTTGAACACGGGCTTGTAACAGACTCCGCCCAGGATTTTGCTGCGCTACTGGCAACTGTGTTGGACCGCTGGCCCAAGGTTTGTTTATCTGCTGTGACAAACAAATTTGAACACATGAATGTCATCGCCACTTTGTTTTATCAATATCAAGTAATTCCATGATCCATAGTTCAATAACAAGAATATTCATGAATTTATTTTGCATTTTTATGTTTGTTTGGGTTTGTGTTTTTTATATACAACTATTTTGTAGGTGTTTGTGCTTAACTTTCCACCTCGCCTGACTGTCAAGCCAGAACTACAAACAGCGCTACGTCAAGTATATCATCGTGTTGCTGCACGCATGGGTGTGTAAAATACATATTTTTGTTGTATTTTTTTCTCTTCAGTGACACTGTGCTAACAGATATTTCTTAGAATTGTGTGATTACATAATTGATTATGTGACACTTCTTCCAGGTGTAACATTTGTGTATATGGCCGATCACCTCCCCCTTCGTCAGCTGTACATGGTGGTGTTATGATGGTGTAAGTTTTGCCTTCTTCAGCCTTACTTGCTCTTCATTTGATATGACAAATATGTGTTAACATGTTGTTTTCTGTTTAGGTGCACCTCAGGACTGATTTTGGTGGAGCGTCTGCATGCTGCATGCTCCATCAGCTCGTACCCCCTTCACCTAGGCCAGGGGTGTTGTGCCACAACCAATCATCGCCCAGGGTGTCTCCCAGAGTGGTTGTGACAGGTCCTGTCTACATGCCAGTGTATGGACCTGCTCCTGAATGGACTCTTGTTGGACAGGAGGTTGAGGTAACCTGTTCATCCCTCTTTCCCCCCCCCCCCCAATCGTGTATTTGTCAAACTGTGCAACTTTTTATTTTAAAAATGAACACTTATCCTAAGTTGACTCTGATTTCCTCTCCTCTTTTTTTTATAGACAGTACCAACAGCTGTTGAGACTGCATTTCACACAGACATCCCGTCCAATCCCGTGTGGTTCAGTGAGGCTGTGCTGCTGGACCACATGGAGACCGTCGTGGAGTCATCTGGCAGGGTTTCCCCAGCTGCCACGGTAACATTCACACAATTATTCATACACTTATCAACTAGGGGTGAAAAAAAAATTCAATATTGCAATATATTGTTGTCCTTTCTGTCGCAATAAATAATCGATACACTGACGGCAAATATCAATATTTTTTTGTATGTATGTAATGTATAGATTTGGGTTTACATTGTTGTCAGTTCCTTTTGTCTGCTGTGTGTCCGTTTGGGCACTAGATGGCGCAGTAGATCCTGTGTTCCCTTTTTATTGCTTGTTCCAGGTGTGGAAAGGTGATTGGCTGGTGCCAATATTTAAGGAGGAGGACTTAAACACCTCGGTCTCTTTGTCCTTCTCCCAGCTCCCAACCAGAGGCCATGTGCCGCAGCAGCAGCATTCTGTGTTCAGCCATCAATTCTGTTTTGTAATCTATTTCAGTTCCCTTTGTGTCCACGTAGCCCGTAGGGGAGGGAAGCCATTTGTGTTGTGACCCTTTTCTCCTGTGTTTTAGTTGAGGAGGTTAGTTTGACTGTCATTTATTTGATTGTTTTCTTCATAAGTAAGATCCATAAGAGAGCCATTTTGTTTGTTGTTTTGGCCATGCCCTCCCTGACGCCAGTGCAATGATGGTGACGTTTAATAAAAACCATCCTGTGGACGAAGCACCTTTGTCTAATTTGAGAGCTGGGAGAAGGGGGGGAGCCTTTATGTTGTGTCCTGGTTCCCCTTAGGCCGGGGCATAACACCGAGAGCTAATGATTCATGATTCAAAAACCTTCATTTTCGTCTTTGTGCCTCTTCCTGTTTTGAGTACTGTCGCTATGTGACGAACAATAAAGTTTCTTTGAATCTGCAATATATGCAACGCTACAGTACCTCGCGGGGGAACTTTGGCAAAAAATTTCAACACCACAAATTTAATCAGGCACTTGGAAACGATACACACGGAGGAGCATGTCGAGTTCAAGAAACGCAGCGCGGAGAAAGAAAAAGAAAAGCAAACTCTGAAACGGATGCTAAAGCAAACAACTTTAGACGGTGCTCCTGAGAAGGCAAGGGGTGTACAGAAACAAGTATTTATTGCCCCTAACGTGATCGGATCGGTGATCGGTTTATTTAAACTCACTGATCGGTGATTGGCACAAAAATCGTGATCGTGTAAAGCCTAGTGTTTTCCTTTCTATGTTTATTGGCATAAAATCACATCTTTCTTATTTTAATCAGGTGGAGGCGACGCCACAGATGACCAGAGCTGTGCCCGTGGTTCCTGTGGCTCCCGTGGTTGCCAGCACCAAGCCAGAGGAGGCCAGCACCGTCCAGGAGGCAACACAGAAGATCAACTAAGCTAAGGAGGCTTTTCTTTCTTCTTCTGTTGCCTCTGACTGCTCCGCTCGTTCTATGCCTCGCACATGTGATTTGTGATCCATCATCAGTTTGTACTAGTGAAGATGCAGTGGCAGATTATGGCACTGGTATTAGATTAGCCAAGGTTCTGCATGGTTCTTTTCATCAAGGCGAAACCGGTCACGGTTTAAAATTCCAGCACCAGCTGGCAACAGTGAGTCACTTCAGAAGAGCAAAACTCCTCACTTTGACATGGATAATTCTGACGTAGAGTTTGTCAGTGCTGTGACCAATGAAGAGTGTAACTTCTCTCCCCTTGATGTTGATGTTTGTTTAGACCTTTGCAAAAACTTGAAGATTCATTTGGACCATGCGAGTTTTCCAATTTCTGATTGCAAAGGCCCATTAGGTTCGCCGTGTACAAATGAGAATGTAGAGGCTGATGGAAACTGCTTCTTCAGAGCCATCAGTCAAGCTGTGACTGGTTTATAGACACAGAAGTGGAAATTCAGGTTGCAGCAGATTGTTTACGATTAGATGTGTACACTTTTATCGACGGTAATGGGTTGAAGTACAGCTCTTGCAAGAAACAATTCTCACATTGTATATATTTATGGATGTATTTGTTTTATATGGAAGCAGTTACCATAATCCAAATTAAAATAATAATATAATAACAGAAATGCTTTTTCATTTTAAGAACGAAGCTGCATTATTTGACTCATAATTAAAATCATTAATAAATATTGCTATATGCATTTTCATTTTCTTATTCGTGTCGCACCTTTTATGACACAATCAAAAAGAAAACTGAGGGCATTGCTTTTTAATTTTCATGGTCCTGCCCTGCACAAGAGTTACCACAACTCGAAAACGAAATCGCAATCTCAAAGTAAGCGCGCGGCGCAGGAAAGTGACGTCAGCAGCTCTCCACCTGTGGGTATGGCGGTATGACGCCGGTATGACGCCATACCCACAGGTGGAAGTGTCATTTGCCTCCTGTTATGTGTAAATTCTAATGTTAGTGAATTTAATAAATTTATATATATACTGTATATTTAAAAAAAAAAAAAAAAAAAAAAAAAAAAAGGTATAGCGGTATGACACCACTTTGCCATCGTTACTTTTCACGTCATTGAAGTTGCCGGTAAACGAGATTTAAATCGCAGAAAAACGTGGACCACTGACGGATCTCGTTGGTCGGACATATTTGAGCATGGCGCACATTGACACAATTGTTCAAACCCTGCTGGATTTAGCTTCCCAGGTGGAGTTGAATAGTGTATCTGAATCTGATGCTCGGGACCGAGTTGAGCAGGTATTCTGCCGTCCCAGATACGGACGCAAACAAGGTTGCCCTAGCCAACCTGTTGTCAGTTATGGAACACCTTGATGCACCAGCACAACATCAAAGCTAAAGCTATTTGTTACATGGGTGGAGTAACAGCTGTTTGGCGTCGGCCACCAGTCCATCCGACGAAGGATGCGAAGCAACAGATCAATCCGTCGACTGGTGGCAGATGCTGGTGCGTGATCTGTCAGTGGTCCACGTTTTTCGCCGATTTAAATCTCGATTACCGGCAACTTCAATGACGTGAAAGAAGTAACGATGGCAAAGTGGTGTCATACCGCCATACCTTTTTTTTCTTTTCTTTTCTTTTTAAATAAAAAAAAAAATATATATATATATATATACCTTTATTAAATTCACAAACATTAGAATTTACACATAACAGGAGGCAAATGACACTTCCACCTGTGGGTATGGCGTCATACCGGCGTCATACCGCCATACCCACAGGTGGAGAGCTGCTGACGTCACTTTCCTGCGCCGCGCGCTTACTTTGAGATTGCGATTTCGTTTTCGAGTTGTGGTAACTCTTGTGCAGGGCAGGACCATGAAAATTAAAAAGCAATGCCCTCAGTTTTCTTTTTGATTGTGTCATAAAAGGTGCGACACGAATAAGAAAATGAAAATGCATATAGCAATATTTATTAATGATTTTAATTATGAGTCAAATAATGCAGCTTCGTTCTTAAAATGAAAAAGCATTTCTGCTATTGCATTTTTATTTGGATTATGGTAACTATCTGCTTCCATCGTTACACCTGTGTTACAGAATAGTAAATGCTTCAGCAGAGTTTTATGAGGGTGGTTTTTTTTTTGTTGTTGAAAGTGAAAATGTTGTTTTGAAAATGACTGCTTACAGGTCCATCTGTTTACTCTAACCAAGCATTCAGAACGAGTTGTCCAACACTGGTTTAATTTTTCAGGAATTGTTGACTTTAAAGAATCACGTTAATGTTCATTAATTTATGGAAGTGAAGAATAATTAAAGTAAATCTTAAAGTAACCTTGTGCTTCTGTGTTTCTCAATGTTTCAACAACTTTGTTCTGAACATAGTTAAGTTCTTTCACATGGCTACTTTTATTTAACAGCTCTTTGCACACACGACCTTCAGGTCAAAAAGTAAATTCAGAGCATCACCGTAAGGATTGCGTAATAACAGAAACAAAGGAGTGCAGTAAATAACCAATATCCCTGTGTATTTTTAAAAGGAACACTAGAGATTTAACAAGACACAAAATAACAGGAGGTTCACAACAATTTAGTGTCCATTCTCTGGATAGGGTCAGGGGGAGGCGCACTGCAGTGGAATAAGTGTCCATCCTGTGGAGAGGGTCGGGTGGTTTAGAGAGATGCAGTGATGGCCTCTCTTAGGTGCAAATACAAGTTCACAGCCTGATACGGATCTGTTGGTGGAGCAAGATGGGACTCAGCCATAAAGATGATACAGAGTTCATAAATATCTGGATTACATGGTACAGCCAGCCGAAAGACACATTCATTTTTGCACAGTTGAATGTGTTCATCTTCAACAGGGGAGAGAAAATCTGTTGTTCGCTAAAGTTCAGGAACAGCATGCGTCACATTAGGCCGACCGCTGGGGACGTTCAGGTTTCTTGATGGCCTGATGTTGTGTGCATTCCACACCTGTGCAGTGTCATCCAACTCATCCTGTAGAAAATGTATACATTTAGGAAGAGCTGTGCCAGCAGAACATAAATAAAACACTAAATTACAGCATTCACACATGAGCAACCCCACCCTCTCCCTCCCTCCCTGTCTCTGTTCATCCCTCCCCCCCCTTTCTCCCCATCTCTTATCCTCTCTGTTTCTACCCTTCTGTTCCATCTCTCTCCCCTTCCATCTCTGTTCCTTTCCCTTTTCTACCCCTTCTCTTTAGCATTCTTTTTCCTTTCCTCCCGTCTCTGTCTGTCTGTCTTCCCAACACCCCCTTTCCCGTTTCTGTCCTCCCTCCCCTCTTTCTCACTCACATACACATGCGCACAAAATGAAAATAAAACATTATTCATGAACTCACCTGTATGGAGGCCCATACAACAAAACTGCAGGAGACTTTTATCCAGAAACTCGCCATCAAAATGCCCGTTGTCTCTGAGGTCTGATAACACGGCTAACCAGAACTCCATGTACACTCTTTGATTGGCGGTGCTGGCCCCCTCCAAGTAACTATCAAGGGTGTCGTCTGGTTGAACAGGGACGAGGCCATTTTCGGTTCCAAGGTCGCCTCGAACAACTCTAGGGCACCCCCCAAAACGCTGTACCGCTTCTATGTAGCACCCTCCAATTACTTTTGGGTCACTACTTATTGTGTAAGCATTGAGCCAGATTGTTTTTCTTGAAAAGCCATCGATACATCCATTCACACAAATACCATATGGCTTCAGTTCATCATATGAGTCCAGGTGCCAGATGAAGTTGAGAAGTTTGAGAAGTAATTACTCCGTCTGAGACGCCCCGCTTGCCTTAATGACACTCCTCTTGGATCCAGCTCCTTCAAAACCAAACGTACAGACTCTTTTCTCATACGCAGTCCATTTTCTCTGCATTTAGCATACATCCACCTGTACCCGTGAAGCTGCCCAGGGTAATGTAGCTGGTTGCTAATGGATTCAAACAGGATCGCCAGGTCGGAATAGGCTTTGCGTGGCACAAGTCCCCTTGGAATGTACAGCTGCATCCCACTCTAGACTCATCAAACCCGACAAAGAAAACAAATCCTGAGTCACTAAATATTAAGAAGATGATTAAAAGGATTGGTATGTTTGATGTATGGAGGGATTTTCATCCATCCACTAAACAATTGACTTTTTACTCTCACCCTCATTCAGTTTACTCGAGGATCGATTATTTCTTTATGTTCAGAACAGACAGACACAGGGTTTTAGATTGTAGAATTGGTGTTAGCGACATATCACATCACTCAGGTGTATATGTGAAAATAAATGTTCTGGACAGTTGGACCCCCCTAGTACTTGATTTTTACAACCGAATAGATACTTAAAAAATGGTTATTTTACCACAATTGTTATTTCTACTCCAATCGCTACCTGTAGAAATACCCAATAAGAAATTCAGTGAATGGAATCGGATCATTTCTAGATTCATATGGCAGAACAAGAAACCAAGGGTACGCTACAAAACATTACACTTAACAGGGAGGGATGTCACTCCCATGCTTGGAGGACGACTATAAAGCAGCACAACTGCAGTATATAGTCTACTGGTGCAGGGCGGGTTACGATGCAAAATGGAAGGAGCTAGAATTTGACCAACTAGATATCCCACTTCAATCTCTGCTGGGTGACAAAGCTTTCAAGACTATATACTCTAATAACCTATGTGATGTTATAAAAACTCCCCTAAATATTTGGTACAAAGAGATGAGCAAAGCGCACCTGGAAAAAAAATCTCGGTTATTAAGATGGGTCGAACATGATAGAGATTTCAAACCAGCACAACTTGACTTGAGATTTAAAGAGCTGACTCGTAGAGGCATTACTTCATACTGTGTAATTACATCTGTCTCAGGCCTTGACAGTTTCCAACAACTACAAGCAAACCACAATCTAGACAAACAAGACTTCTACAGATACTTGCAGCTTTGGCATCACTTTAATAAAAATATCAAATTCTAATAAAAAAAAAAAAAAGTGACACAGACCTCATCGATATTCTAATAAGTGCATATAAAGGTAAAATTCATAATAAAGTGGTCTCCAGAATATACTCCTGCCTACAATCACACAAAAAGACATCAACATTATATGTCAAAAGTGCCTGGGAGAAAGAAGCAAATATAATCTTAACAGAAGACCACTGCTTTAATCTCTTAAACCCTATGTATGGAGAGTGAGGAGAGTTGTTTGGGAAGCGTTAGTAAGAGCAAAAAAATCGACAGTGGGACAATGGAAAACGAAATGTTTTACATAGAATTATGTAAAACATTTCGTAGAAGTATGTAGAATTACATAAAACACAAAACATATCACACACACACATAATTCCAACAATGAGCGGAATAGAAAACGGATGATTCGGAGGGAGTCAAAAAAGCATTTCATCAATGGCGAGTGAGTTTTATTTTCTCATTAACACACGGCGCCTATTCAAAGTTCAGTAGAGCAAGTTAAAATATGACTCAGGGTCGCTTGTTCTCAGCTTTTTTTCTTTTTTTTATCATTCTTATTATTGATATTTCTTTTGTAAAAGCCATCCGTTCTGCTCTTCATTGATTGTTGTGTAAAAATATGTAAGTAACCCTTTTCAATGTATAGCTTTTATATAGCTAATGGTCTTACAGGTAATATTTTGATGAATATTTAGGACCTCCCTTCAGTAGTGCAATGGAACTTTGTTCTATGCTCGCAATTAGTTGTTCATGTTGACCTATGTTTGCAACATTTTAATGCAGTTCCATTTACTGAAGCTTCAGTGTCAATGTACCATTGTAGCTATTCTATGTGAAAAGGATGTTGTGTTTTTTCCTGCTGCAATAGATAATCAGTTGTTTTTCAACTGGAAAGGAAAGCCCTGACCGGTGGTGATGGACCAGAAGCACCTGCGAGACATCCTTCATGAGTGCCACGATAATGCTGGTCACTTCGGCACAAGAGAACCCTGGAAAAGGTTCTGGCATCGTGTCATTGGGGGACTTTGTGCGAGGATGTTAAAAAATGGGTGAGAGCTCTTGACTGAGTTATTAATGAATGGACAGGAATGCTTGACTGTTCTGACTGAGCACATGGCATACCCCTAAAATCATTCAATAATTTTTTATTTTTTTTGGGGGGGGGGGGGCGGTGACAGAAGACTTTCTTAATAAAGTCACAAGGAGTAGGCATTTTTCACCGTTTGCTCTCTGGTTCTGGTGAACTCCCAAGGAAAAAAAAAACACAAAACAATCAGTCAAGTATTTAAGCGAGTCATGTGCTAAATTACATATTGCTTTAAAAGTGCAGTATACAGTAGTGTCTAAGAATTGAAATGATTGTCATAGTCTACACAACAGCTTGTTTTAAAGGTTGAGGAGTGTCCCCAATGTCAGCACAGCAACAAGATCAAGACAGCTGCACCTGTGTTGCATCCAGTTGTGGTGAAGGAGGCATGGACCGTTCTTGGAATGGATGTGGTGTCCAAACTTTTTTCACTGAGGGCCACATCCATAAAAATATAGGAGGGGCTGGGCCACTTACTAGAAATTAGGTATACAGCCTTAACTTTAGTGTTTTAAAGTTAGAAAAATCAATTAAAAGTGGTCAAATATGTTATACTGTTGAATATAATTAAAGACAAAACTGCCTTCATCACAGCTTTCCATAAATGGATCTTTATTGATTTATTCAGAAAAAGCTTTGGTAGCTCATTCTCAGAACAGCAGCCTCAGATTTCTTCTTAGACAGAAGATATAACAATAAAGGGAAAAATGGGACGGGTAAATTTCAAGCTTGTTATTTAAGTTAATAGGCTTAGCAATACAGCTCTTAACGTTCGTTTGAAACGGTTGTCAACATTAACAGACTGAACTGGACTTAATAACAGGAGTGCTGCATTATTCTGGTGAGTGTCAGCTGCGCTGGGCGTGTAAACCGGGCCATCCAGCTGCGGTGCTGATCCGACGCCACTCGTGTCAAAAATCCTGACAAATGTCACTTGATCAAGGAGGAAATCTGCATCAGATGAGATCAGCTGACTTTGCGTGTGCAGTGTGTACGCTGTGCACAGCGGTGTGCACTCTGTGTTAACAAGAAAAACGCATCTAAGAAAGTGGTGCGCAAAAGCAGGGTAGTGACAGAATTAATGCGCATTATTGATATTTGTCGCGTGTGTACCTGCACATGCATGCTTATTAACACACGGGTACTGTGGAATATATTTTTTACTCACTTAAAGTAGGAACTGCATTGCACTCAGTGTTGAGCAGCTCCCCCTGGTGTTAAACTGAAGAAGTGCAATACACTCAGGCAAAAGTTGAAGTGCAGGCCATATTCTATTCTATTTATAACATTTCTTGCGGGCCAATTAAAAATGGACTGCGGCCGGAGTTGGCACGTGGGCCGTAGTTTGGACACCCCTGCTCTAAAGCATCGTATTAAGGGGACAGTGTCATTGTATGGGCATTGCGTATGACAATGTCCATTGTTTGTATGACTAATTTCCTGTACTACTGTGCTAAGGTGGTAGGCCAAGTGCTAAATCTGGCCTCCAACATGCTTTTTACTCTTTCACAGATGACATACTCATCATTTCGGTTCTGAACAGTATTTATTGACTGAAAAACAGGACCCCGTTTACTTGTGTACAAGCAGAGTAGTCAAGAAAGTTGTAATCATTTACATGTCCATTCTACAGTGTATCACTGGACGTGTTTACGTTTGACTATCTCCTTTAATATAGAACCACCACAAATGTGTTAATGACTTTTATAATTTCCTTTATATAATATACAAAAGTATTAGTATGATCCAGGGAAAATTCCATGTTTGTTTGCGAAACTCATTGGAAGAATGAAGAAAATCTGTTTGATTGTTATTGTCATGAACATGAATCACAAGTTGGTTTTTTTTGTTTTTTTTCATGT
Organism: Nelusetta ayraudi; assembly: GCF_046127955.1. Classification (NCBI taxonomy): domain Eukaryota; kingdom Metazoa; phylum Chordata; class Actinopteri; order Tetraodontiformes; family Monacanthidae; genus Nelusetta; species Nelusetta ayraudi. The sequence continues at coordinate 1,349,388 of NW_027466195.1, read as the reverse complement.
GTCACTTTAACAGAGACAACACCATCTGTAATTACTATGTTTGGTTGCATTTCCCTGGCAGGCAAAGATAGATGGAAGAGACATCCATCTGGGTGGAAAATGGGACTGGCTTGTCTGTGGATGGTGGAGGCTCGCTGGGCTCATCAATCCGTCCATCCATTCACCTTGTTCGTCTCATCCTGACTGCAGCACGCCACTGTGGAGGCTTGACATAACACACATTAGATTAATAACAGAAAAGCAGAATGTGACTTATGGTGTATTATTTAGTGTGCTTCAGTTGTAATTCTCATAATAATGACTGTTTTGCTGGCTTCACACAATATATATAATTGGCCTGTCTTAGTTAAAAGCCCACTCACCACGACAAGGTGAAGGCCAAGAGTGGGAACACAAACACAGACCAGAAACGAACAGGACAAATCCAGACAAGACTACAAAAAACACAAACACAAATATCAATCACTTTGACCACTATCTTTTTTCACAAGAACTTTTATTTCTTTACAAATTGAACCTTAGATTGTGTCACAACAAATTAAATAAACCCTTGAAACAGCCAGCAAAACATGAAACAACAACACTTCATCAATATTATAATGAGTATCCTCATAAATGATTTCAAGATAACTTTCAACACTTTCTTACAAAAACATTTTTACGTCTGCCGTAACGATTTTCAGGTTTTTTTCATGTGAATATTTTAACATTGAACATGTTAACTGAACAGTCAATCCCTTCATTGTTGCTCTGACCTCTTCATCATTTGTGACCTCTTCATCATTGGTGATCTCTACATCATTTGTGACCTCTACATCTCCATTAGACACAATATGGCTGTCGCATGGCTCCTGAATCACTAGAAAACTGTCTTTTTCCAAGATCTCTGACACCTGTCTCACTTACCTTTTGTTTGGTAGACATGCTCTTACCTGATTTGAAGAAACTAAAAATGGTTGGGGGCGACACTCACAGCAAGAAGCTTGTGGGTTCGATTCCGGGGCCCGGGTCTGGGACCTTTCTGTGTGGAGTTTGCATGTTCTCCCTGTGTCTGCGTGGGTTCTCTCCGGGTTCTCCGGCTTCCTCCCACACTCCAAAAACATGCACGTGAGGTCAATTGAACATTCTAAATTGTCCGTAGGTGTGCATGTGAGTGTGAATGGTTGTTTGTCTCTATGTGGCCCTGCGATGAACTGGCGACTTGTCCAGGGTGTCACCCTGCCTTCGCCCTAAGACAGCTGGGATAGCTGGGACCCTGAATAGGAATAAGCGGGTATAGAAGATGAATGAATGAAATCTTTATTGAATGAATGACACATTTTATTTCACTCGTGGTTTATGTAATTATTATTTTTTGCTCCATGGCTTTCATGATTCAGCATTACATGTTAAGCGTGATGAATTGCATGAAAAGAGAGAGCACTCGCTGATAAATTAACATGGTGTGCTGTTTAATTCCATGAGGACGACAAAATATTTGCAAATTTGTGTTAGCTACACACACACGGACGTACGTACGTAAAAACGTCAGTGGCATAAAAGTGCCTTACAGTCATTTCATTAATCATTCTAACTGAAGTAACGTGGGTCCTTTGCACCCTTTGCCTGTTGATCGGGTGACACAGTTAATTGCAGCACAGGTCAGCATTTTCTCGGCCACTGCAGATAAGCCAAAAGTTGACCGGTCGACAGGTGCAAGAGAAAGGGAGGAACTTTCAAGATCGTTGAGTTTTTATTTTTTATTTTTTAGTTCTGATGAAATAAATAGACCAATCATTTCATTACTTTGTCTGCTTTCCAAAGAGGTTATTAATTAAAAAATATGTGTGGCAGTGCTCTTATGGTCCATAGAGAGTTGCTTCAAATAATTATTATTTATTATTCAGTT
>NW_027466195.1:1242500-1345000 GCF_046127955.1 Nelusetta ayraudi | reverse complement strand
TTTCTTATTTTAAACATTCTGAACCACGTCTCCTACTCCTTCCTCGTAGAACTTACCTGTGTGCCTAATTATTACTTTTGTGTTTAGTAGAACTCCCTGGGTGAAATTCCCAGGGTGGCGTTGTCGGTTCCTTTTCATTTTGTTAAATTCCCAATATTAAATCTTGCTTTATCAGATAGCCATAACCACTCTCATCGCCACAGGATATTTGAGTCAACTGAGTCAAACTGTCGTGTCTACTTCCCAGTCTCAATAAACATGTTCACCACTGCTGCTTCTTAAATGGAGGTTTGTCGGGGTTTTTCCCTTTTTAGAAGCAAGCCACATATTTTGTGTCTTTCCACCACAAGACATTGGCTTTTGTCACTGTCTTCGTCGTATTGGGAAAAAGTGGCATATCGGACTTTCCCGCCGCGAGTCGCTCGTCAACATACTGCTGTGAAAGAGGGGTGACGTCACAGAACGCGAGGTGCATTTAGGTGCTGCTGCATAAAACTAAAAGATTTTCCTGGGCAAATATTCATTTGACAGACATAAACGAAGTGAAATATGACTTCAATTTAAGTTTGTTTTAGTTTGTTTTTATAAACACACAAAAAAGTTTGAGTTAGTTATCGTTTTTGAAAAAAGTTCTTGACTTCTACTTTAGAGATATTGATGACGAGTTGTTGTATATAAACGGTGTGACTATGTGGTTCGGCAAGCGGTGGTGCTGTCTGTACATAGCTTAGCAAACGGCTAGCGCTAGCACCCCCTTTCAATGCCTGAGTGAAAAGATCCACACGGAGTGTTATGACCCACGGGTGGGTCTAGGCGCCTCTATCTTTGTGTGTGTGTGTGTGTGTGTGTGTGTGTGTGTGTGTGTGTGTGTGTGTGTGTGTGTGTGTGTGTGTGTGTGTGTGTGTCTGACATTGGACGACGCCTTGCAGGTGCGGTCCAGGATGTCGGCTGCTGATTGGACGCGCCACGGCTGAGAAGGAGGAGCAGTCGAGCCAGCCTGACGGTCGTCCCTCCTCCGCTCCCAACTCTGCAGTTAGTCACTTCTGAAATGCTGTTAGAGCACGCAGCCGTAGGTAGTGATGGCCGATCGAGGCTTTGTTGAAGCTTCAACACTTGTTTCAAAAAATGGTTCATTACTCGAGGCTTCAATGACACAGTGCTCGAGGAGGTCATCTGGTGCTCAATAAAATGAAGTGCAATGGAAACGTGTTCATTGTTTCATAGGTTGTTTGGGATTTGATTCGCCATGCATTTTTGTTGGACAACACTACATGCTTGTATGGTTCAATGCTGACACAATAAAATAAAAATGAAAAATAAAGACAATGTCTCTTTTTTGGCACGACTGATTGTAGTAGACTATAGCTCTTATACTTAGCCTGACAGTTTGTGCAATGAATTATATTATATCCTAAAACAAGACTAAATAGCCCATAGTTTAAAAATATGTTCAATAGTAAGTGTTCAGTGGGTCAGATGTCAAATGTGATCTATTTAAAATGTAGAATAGATGAGCTAAATAACACATATATAATACACATTGATGGGAATTGAACCGTCGCCTCAGTCTTGCAAGTCCAAGATTGTCATAATGTACCACAAACCCAAATCACACTCCCTTTTTTCATCGAAGCTGTTTGAGTAGCGTTAGCACACCGTGATTCCTCATCAACTACAGGCCTACACTTCAAATAATTATGAGAAAAATCCAACGTAAAGAGAGCACTTCCATTAGGAAATAGTCAACATGAAATTTCGTCTTCTACTGACACCTGCTGGTCAAATTGAATAGTTGCAAATATTGTGAAGAAGTTGTCATCTAATTCTAATCCTAAACAATATGGCCATTCCAAGTCAAGTATTAAGACAATTAATCAGGTTTGTACTGCTTGATTGAACACATTCATCCCGTTCCAGTGCACTAAAACCCACTTCCCTTCAGGACCGTGTCAGCGAAGCCAAAACTTCCTTGAGTGACGCTGTTTCCCAGCATGCAATGCGAGCTAGCGATTCACAATACTATTTCATCACAAACATGGATGTAAAAAATAAAAAGGGAAAAGGGGAAAAATGAAACTTCAGGAACAGCAACCATTGCAATACAAGCAGAACTGGGCCGAAGTTTTATATTATGTACACCATAATACAGCCTTCTGGTGGACAAGCCATACTATTTAAACCGTGTCCTCCTATGGCACTTCCGTGGGTGGAAGCTCATCGTAGAGGTCACGTGCTGGTTGCGCGTCACTCCAGCGATCACCTCGCTCGGGTCTGAGACAAGGTCGTTGCCCTTGCAGGTTATCTGATTCAGGTGAATATATGGAAAACATGGGTCAATGTGGTCAGTCTTAACAAGAGAAGCTTACTGGCGAAAATAATGTACTACAAGTGGATGTCACACTTTCTTTTTGTTTTGTATGAGCATTTAAAAACAACAACAACAACATAATAATATGGATTTTGACCATGTATGTTTTGGAGTTCATTGAAAGAGGTTTATTTATATATGTATATATATACATATATATATACATATATATATATGTATATATATATATATATATATATATATATATATATATATATATATATATATATATATATATACATATATATATATATATATATATATATATATACATATATATGTGCGTGTGTGTGTGTGTGTGTAACTTTAACTAACTTATCTATTTCTATCCATCTATCAAACGTACTATCTAGGGATCTATCTAGGGAGGGGGGGGGGGTTAAAATGAGCCGTCGATTGTATGTGTGGGAGTCCCTCGGGTTCAGCCCAGCTGATTTAGTGTTCGGTGAGAGGACCCTCACGTCTGTTAAGGGGTAAGTGGCTTTCCAATGTTAAATGAGTCGAGAATAATGTGTTAGATTACGTCTTTTTTTTTTTTTTTCGTGAATGCTTGCATCGTGCTTGTGAAATTGCTCACAAAACTCTTGTCGCCAGCCAGTCTAAAATGAAGCGGCAGTTTGACAAGAAAGCTGTGGCCCAGTTTTTGAGACAGGCGACCGAGTGTTGGTATTGTTGCCGTTACCCGGTTCCCGTTTGCAGGCTGGTTTTTCTGGTCCGTATGTCGTGGAGCGCAAACTTTCCGTTACAGATTATGTAGTGCACACTCCTGATAGAAAACGATCGTCCCGCGTCTGCCACGTCAAAATGTTGAAAAGTTCCGCCCGGTTCACACTGGACGTGGAAGCGCCGCGAAGCAAAGCGCCGCGAAGCGAAGCGCCGAGCGCTTCCATTCAGCGCCCATGTTAATCAATGAGTGCATTTACATGCAGAGCTTAATCGGACTCAGCAATAATTCGGTTTTCTCGTCCAATCGGAGTTCTCACCTTGGTCCCCGTATCCATGCAGCTGAAAAATTCAAATTATTGACGGGAACGTGTCCTCCTCCCAACACTAGGGGGTGGAGTGAGTCTTTTCAGCCGGTCAGCTGCTTTCGGTTGACATATTAAATCTATTATGATATGGAACGATAGTTCATAATGTACGTGTTACTTGCTTTGCAGATAAGGTGTACCCTATTTCTTGTGCTCCTGGTTATTTTAAAAGGCAGACAAGAACGTTGTTTGCTGTTGGAGGGCTACAACAACACTTCGATGCTACGCTTTGTGCCGTCGCTACGGACCCCAAACTCTCGTTCTTGTTGGATTCGGGTTCGGAGCAGACTGGTGGGAGAGTTTGTGTACAGGTTTTGCAAAGGAACGGTGTCTTCAGTTATACACACGCTCATTAAAGTGCCGACCATGGAGGAAGCTGGTGCCGCTGCACGCCGTTTCCAGCAGAATAACAGCGAAATTACCAAAATAAAAACAAATCAGGAAAACATGTCTTTGCTGTGCTTTTATTTACAAAGTTAAAATTCTTCTAACTTACAAAAAATGTGAACGAAAAGGTAGAAATATAAATACGAAGGAATACGTATTTGTTCAGGGCTGCGTAAAGCCGGAGCCCTGCATTTGCTGCACTACCCTTTTTAAAAAGGTCTCCGTTGCGCGTTATTTTAATATGTCCATCTCTTTTAGAAGAGAAAGCATCGCCCCGGTCTCATCCTCTCTCCAAATGTCAACATTCTTATTCGCGTTTGCCAGGTTGTTTCGCGCCGTCTATTTTGTTAGACGACGTAGTTGTGCGGTCATGAGTCGCGAGAGCGAGGCGTGGCGCATGCGCACTCGCATTGTCCAGTTAATAGTCCGATTAAGGCATATACATGGCAGAGAAATTCGAATTCCAATCGCATTATCTGGGTGTCTCAATCGGAGTTCTCCGATTCCAATCGGAGTTCTCAAACTCCAATCATAATCGGAGTAAGGTGTTTACACGCACGTGAGTTCTCCGATCATAATCGGACTAAGGCAATAATTCGATTTTCTCTAGTGCCATGTAAAGGCACTGAATGTAGTGGTTCAGACCAGATGCGAACAGGCGCGCGGCTCGTGCCATTCATTTCAATGGAAGCGGAAGCGCCACGAAGCGGAGCGCCGACGAATTTCGCGAGCGAGGATCCAACTGGTTCACACCAGACGCGAACAGCTCCGCGACGGTCGACAAGCGCTTCTGCTCAGCTGCAGTCTTTTTTTCACTCCCACTTGAGCTTCTTTTTTTTTTCTTTAAAAAAAATTAGATAAAAAAAATAATTTTCATCATCGCCCCCCCTCGCCCCGTAGCCAGCCTGCTCCGTAGCTTACTTTTGTGTGTGTGTGTGTGTGTGTGTGTGTGTGTGTGTGTGTGTGTGTAAATAAATAGAAACTCGCACTCAGGTGTCCACCTCTTTCATAATGATCATTGACCGGCATCTCTAGGATCAAACAGACGTATTTTGATCAAGTCTTCCTCTGTGTGTGTGTGTGTGTGTGTGTGTGTGTGTGTGTGTGTGTGTGTGTGTGTGTGTTTAATCTCTCTCGCACTCTGATACAATGTACTGACAAATATAACACAAATATGATATATGATCGAATTTATCATTCGGTTTTTATTTTGAAATTAGTTTATTTTGAAAATTCACCGGATTTTCTCGTTTTTATTGAGCGACTTCCTGTACTAATGACGAGGATCGCTCGCGGCTCGCGCACGAAATAGAGCAGACGCCGAAACAACAAATGCATGCCGCGAGCCGCGCGTCTGTTCGCGTCTACTGTGAACCACCACATTGATTAACGTGGGCGCCGAATGGAAGCGCTCGGTTTGTAGGTATGTTAATAGGGTTTAGTTCTTAAGGGAGGGGGTGATATGACCCACAGGTGGGTCTAGATGCCTCTATCTTTGTGTCTGTGTGTGTCTGTGTGTGTGTGAGAGTGGATGACGCCTTGCAGGTGCGGTCCTGGATGTCGGCTGCTGATTGGACGCGCCACGGCTGAGAAGGAGGAGCAGTCGAGCCAGCCTGACGGTCATCCCTCCTCCGACCTCTCAATCACAATCAGGTTTTTTAGTGGCTGTGAGATTGAAAGTGAGTGAACATCATTAAATAAAGAGCTCCTGCAGGGTCCCAATTTGACAAGTACACTGCTAGGTTTGCTGCTTCGTTTTCGCCAAGGCCCTGTAGCATTCATGACTGACATTGAGGGAACGTTTCATCAAGTAAGAGTTTCCAACCAGGATGTAAACTTCTTACGCTTCCTCTGGTGGTCAGATGGGGACATTACAAAGGACCTACAAGAGCACAGGATGCTGGTCCACATCTTTGGGGCAGTGTCATCCCCAAGCTGTGCTTCATTCGACGACAATCAGCATGACTTCCCAGCCGAGGTTATAAACACTGTTGGTCAAAATTTCTACGTGGATGATTGTCTAAAGGCCGTCAGCACGGTGGAACAAGCAATACATCTGTACCAGCAGCTAACAGACCTGTGCGGTAGAGGTGGATTTAAGCTCAATAAGTGGGTGAGCAATCATCGCTCGGTGCTGGCCGCCATTCCTGAAGAGCAGAGAGCTAAAGAGGTAAAAACACTTAACCTTGACAGAGACCAGCTCCCTATGGAGAGGGCCCTTGGAGCTCAGTGGGATGTACAGCAAGATACATTCACATTCAGCATGAGAACCAAGCTGGGATGGGATGAGGAAATCCCTCAGGTCATGGTACATCCCATATATAGTTTTTCAAGCGCCAAACTACAACAAAGGAACTCATCTATAACAAAACTACAACCTTGTAAGGGCAAAACCTACTTGTTTTAATTCTGATTAATAAACTAAAGCTTATTCGATTATCATTATGTTGTTTTTTTTAAATGCTCATACAAAACAAAAAAAGTGGAGGGAGAGTAGTCTGAATCGGGTTCTGGAGCATTGCTGTACCTCATCCATCGCACTCATTAGCGTCACATCCACTTGTAGTGCATAATTTCCGCCAACAAGCTTCTCCTGTTACGACTGCACACGTTGACCCATATTTTCTGTTCACTCGCTCACCCGTATCAGGTGATACCCTGCAAGGGTAACCATTGGCTCTTGTCTTAGACCTTCCCCGAGGTGGTTGGTGGGGTGACCCACCCAGCACGTGACCTCTACGACGAGCTCCCACCCACTGAAGTGCCATAGGAAGACACGGATTAAATAGCTTGTCCACCAGAAGGCTGTATTTTGGTGTACATAATATAAAACTTCGGCCCAGTTCTGCTTGTATTGCAATGGTTGGTGTTCCTGAAGTTTCATTTTTCGTCCCTTTTTATTTTTTACATTCATGTTTGTGATGAAATAGTATTGTGAATCGCTAGCTCGCATTGCATGCTGGGAAACAGCATCACTCAAGGAAGTTTTGGCTTCGCTGACACGGTCCTGAAGGGAAGTGGGTTTTAGTGCACTGGAACGGGATGAATGTGTTCAATCAAGCAGTACAAACCTGATTAATTGTCTTAATACTTGACTTGGAATGGCCACATTGTTTAGGATTAGAATTAGATGACAACTTGTTCACAATATTTGCAACTATTCAATTTGACCAGCAGGTGTCAGTAGAAGACGAAATTTCATGTTGACTATTTCCTAATGGAAGTGCTCTCTTTACGTTGGATTTTTCTCATAATTATTTGAAGTGTAGGCCTGTATCTGCACACAATTTGGAATTCGTCCCAGCGCCCTGAGCTGTAAATTTGGACGGTGTAAAATGAAAATGGCCATCTGCAGCAGAATGAACGTGAGATTGTATTGTCCAGGTAGGAGGACAGCAGTCAGTCATGTTTCACCTCCAGTCAACACGCAGTGGTTCACATGAAGGTCCAAGAGGCCTACAGACCTACACTGAGTCTGGACGTGGCAGTACAGTTGGATCATTGTCTTTGTTGTGTTGTTTGGTCATTGTGATCCAATGTAATGTGAGAGAAGGACGAGTGCAGTTATATTGGAGTGAGTTTTTTAGAGTGTAATAGAAGTTATAATGCAGAGTCTGTTTTTATGAAATGTTCTATCACCTGGCATCCATCCATCCATCCATCCATCCATCCATCCATCCATCCATCTTCTACTGCCGTATCCGGAGTCAGGTCTCGGGGGCAGCAGCCTCAGCAGAGACCCCCAGACTTCCCTGGACCCAGTCACCTCCTCCAGCTCCTCCAGTGGGACCCCAAGGCTTCCCGGTCCAGCCCAGAGACCTGGTCAGCACCACTCTGACTCCCTGAGTCCCTGCTGCTCAGGTGAGGCTTCAAAGATCTGGCTGCACCTGATTGGACGGTCGTGGAGGATCTCCTTGGTCTTCTTGGTCTCCAGCTGTTTGACCTCATGCTCTCTGTTGACCTCCTGCTTCTTCACCTTCAGTCACACGTTCACATCTCCTCTCCAGACTGATCTTCTGCTGCTGTAGAAGCTCCTGCAGACCACCAACCTCTGGAGCTGAGAGAAGGTTGGAGAAGAAAACGTCAGTGTGACAGTGTGAGCATCATTTTCTGTCCACGACTTGAAGCTGAAAGCATCCAAACTCCATTTTTCAGCTGATGTGGTGAAGCTGCTGTTGTCTGACTGTTTGCTCTAAATGTCCTCCAGTGGATCTTCTCACTGGAGGTCCTGACCACGGTTATAATAGTGAACGAAAACGAACAAAATAACAAAAACTTAAATTGAAAAAAACAATTGTCACGTTCCCAGGGGTTAGGATTTTGGTACCTGCCTCGTTGGGGTTTTGAAGCGAGCAGAGCTGAGACCATAAGGGTGACGTAGCAACGTTCAGGACACTGATTGGCCAAAGGCAGTCTTTCACGAAAGACCAAAACCGCCATTTTTAAATGCCTCGCGTGTGGATTTTTACATTAACACGTATTAAAAACTGAAAAGCTTATGAAACTGTACCATGGGTGAACAAAGAACTACAGACGTTTCTGTTCTCTGTGGCCGAAGAAAAAGCACAATGCAGACAGTTGTGCAGAAAGTTTAGTGTTAGCTAAAATATCGGGCACACAGACGTACTTATTATGTATACATTTCTTTCCATTGTAACAGGTCACTACAAGATCTGCAATCCATTACCTAGAATTGGTTTTCCTTAAACTGATGTACAGGATTACTAATCTGACTTTGATGGGCAAATTTGACAACAGAATACAATTATGAAGCACTAAAACACAGGACCACAAAAAAATTAAAGGCATGATGAAATAATGATATGCTTTGTTAAATGAAATAAAATGGCATTTTCAACTAAGCAATAAAATAATCGGTGGTGCAGTGGTTAGCGCTGCCTCCTCACAGCAAGAAGGTCGTGGGTTCGATTCCGGGGCCTGGACCTGGGACCTTTCTGTGTGGAGTTTGCATGTTCTCCCTGTGTCTGCGCGGGTTCTGTCCGGGTTCCTCCCACACTCCAAAAACATGCACGTGAGGTCGAACTTAAGGTTCTAAATTGTCCGTAGGTGTGCATGTGAGTGTGAATGGTTGTTTGTCTCTATGTGGCCCTGCGATGAACTGGTGACTTGTCCAGGGTGTCACCCTGCCTTCGCCCGAAGACAGCTGGGATAGGCTCCAGCAGACCCCCGTGACCCTGAATAGGAATAAGCGGGTATAGAAGATGAATGAATGAAATATTTATTGCATGAATGACACATTTTATTTCACTCGTGGTTGATGTAATTATTATTTTTTGCTCCATAGCTTTCATGATTCAGCATTACATGTTAAGTGTGATGAATTGCATGAAAAGAGAGAGCACTCGCTGATAAATTAACATGGTGTGCTGTTTAATTCCATGAGGACGACAAAATATTTGCAAATTTGTGTTAGCTACACACACACGGACGTACGTACGTAAAAACGTCAGCGGCATAAAAGTGCCTTACAGTCATTTCATTAATCATTCTTACCGAAGTAACGTGGGTCCTTTGCACCCTTTGCCTGTTGATCGGGTGACACAGTTAATTGCAGCACAGGTCGGCATTTTCTCGAACACTGTAGAGAAGCCAAAAGTTGACCGGTCGACAGGTGCAAGAGAAAGGGAGGAACTTTCAAGATCGTTCAGTTTTTATTTTTTATTTTTTAGTTCTGATGAAATAAATAGACCAATCATTTCATTACTTTGTCTGCTTTCCAAAGAGGTTATTAATTAAAAAAATATATGTGGCAGTGCTGTTATGGTCCATAGAGAGTTGCTTCAAAGAATTATTATTTATTATTCAGTGGCACATTGCTCACCTGTTTAATACACAAATAATAGTATATTAAAATAATAATAATAATAATAATAATAATAATAATAATAATAATAATAATTATTATTATTATTATTATTATTATTATTATTATTATTATTATTATTTACAAAATTTCCGAACATCCTCAGTTGTTCCGTAAAAAATACATTGATTTCCACGTTGAATTTTGTACGGTTCGTGAGCGCGCACGTCTGTCAGTGACGGTCTCCACACTGACACAACTGCGCATGCTCTATTATCTCATCAATGCGGAAGTCAAAAAGTTTTTGGGAGCCATGCGCTGGGTGAGCAACTTCATTGAAAGCAATGGGACGCCATCTGGGGGCTTGCCGCACTGTCACGCAGTTAGTGACGTGGAGGGCAGGCGACGCCAACAGGTATGATTGACAGCTACCATTCGTTCCCGTTAGCAAGAGGATTAAAAACAAAAACCGTAATGGCATCAAAAAGGAGTTATCCCAGCGGTGCGGAAAAACGGAAGGAAAAGAAAACCGATCAAGAAAAACTTGCCAAGGGGAAATGTAAGTTATTTGTTTGTGATGTGGGCTGGAGAGGTGGAGGGGAAACGCTGTTGTCCCCCCAATTTTGTTTATTTGTCCTGCTAACCAGCTAGCTAGCGTCGGATAAATGTTAGCTGGCTGGCTAATATTTGTTCGTCATGAATCAGCGTTTTTGTTTGTTTTATGAAAGTTGACCATATCCTGCCATGTTGGCCTATCCTGCCATGGGAATGACTGATTGACTCCACACCCGTTTATTCACATTCTAACAGGGAGGGCATGTTGTTGTCGTTGTTGTAGTCAGTCCCCTGTTATTGTTCAGTGGAAGTTGTCTCTCACATATTTGACTCTTAATGTTATTTTAGCCTTAACTTAGGATGAATTTACTAACCTTAGTTTGTATTTTGTAGGCCCTTAATTAGAAATGTGCTACTGTTTTATAATTCAAAGAAATATTTTATGGAAATACTTTATTTGGCATGGTGTTGACTATTTTAGACTGTTGTGGCAGTGGGTCATTTATCTTAGTTTTATTACTTTAACTAGTACAGTGTGTAAAGTAATGGCAAAAACTCTTAAAAATGACAGTTTTGTAATTGGGTAAAAGCTTTAAAGGGACACTGCAACCATAATGTTTAATTTAAAAACAAATGAATTTTTAATTTTCCTATATTACTGCAACATCACTGTAATAATAAAATAGGAAAATGCGCTTCTGATCTGTTTTGCTTGATGATCTAATGAGCTTTGTCTCTGCAGGAGCAATTCTAAAATATGTTGGCGCTCCAGACATTGAGCCAGAGGGATCTCCCGAACATCCTGACCAGGAAGCTCCAGGACCAACACGTTCCTCAGGACCTCCTTCTGTCCAGGTGAATAATGTGTGATATTCTTAGTAGCTAAGCTGATAAGTGTGGGACGAAACTGAGGCAATTAAGCATTATTTTGATTGTTGGTTTGCGTTTTAGTGTTGCACTTTGTTGCACACTGGTTTGTTGGATTTTCTTATTTAAAGTAAGCATTTTTTTTTATGAATACTCAATCTGTTGTATTTATTGACATATAGAGGATTCTTTTCCTAGTATTATAGTGTTTGTTTGTTTTTAAATCAGTTTAACTTGCCTGAGTTGCTCAACTGAAGATGTTTAATTTTACCTGTAGCCTGTTTTGCTCACGAGGTGTAATAGATTGTGGAATCTTGGTAGACCTTAGTAGACGCACGCTGCTGAGAGTGGCAACAATCAGCTCCGATGACCGTGGTGCTTGTAAATAAGGCAAATGCGCCATCTAGTGGGATGCAGCATGTTTATTCGTGTTGGAGCAATGGCAAGTACTACTAACAAAACAAAAGATGCACAGGGTAAAAAAAATAATCATAAACTCAAGCCCAACAAAGATAACAGATGGGCATAACTGTAACATTACATAGTAATGATTACTAGTACTACCAAAATTTCTCTATTTTACTTTTCAACTCCAACTTGAACTATTCATCCCCTTTTTTCAGCAGCCATTAAGACAAAAGGATGACACTTATGCATTGCATCAAACTGTGATGCACAAAATCAATTAAATTAAATCAAAACAATAAATAAAGTGTGCATTAAACAGGGGGCAGTGCAATACAGTACAGGACTCAACTGATATAGTGCAGTTAGGCAGTATAGCCTATAACAGCTGTTCAGCATCCATAGTAATCCACAGTCAGTGCCATAATCATCCAGTCAGTGTCATATTCATCCATAGTCAGTATAATATATATGATATCGCGCAGACCCTTGTCCTCCACCACATTAATTGGCCTGCAAGCCGTAGCCACACCCATTTAGCCCCCGCTGTTGAAAGTTGGCGTGTGGTGGACGCGGCCAGTGGTCTCCGTGCCACACCATCCAACGTGGTTTGCTTTACCTCAGAAGGGGGCAGAGGGCTCTCTGCGTCAGCTGTATGCTTCGCAGACAAGTGAAACGTAAGACTGCTCGTACTCCGGTGGAAACTAAATACAGCTTTACAGTAAATGCATATCACTTTTGTCCTGTCAAGACTGCCATCTGGCAGGGTTTTGAAGTGGAACTTTCCATTTACAATTGACGCCTTATCCATGTTAGTCCTTCCTAGTGCTCATCTACGCTCAGTGTCTTTTTCTTTTTTTTTTGTTGTGCTTACAAGCTGGCTGCAAGCGTGTGACTGTGTGCTGTGAGTCAATTCATTTCCCGTTTCCACAATCTACGGAGCGGCCAAAGGTTCAAAAAGCACCGTGTGCGTTAATCGCACGATGAAAAAAATTCATTCATTCATTCATTTTCCATACCCGCTTAGTCCCGAGCTCAGGGTCACGGGGGTCTGCTGGAGCCTATCCCAGCTGTCTTAGGGCGAAGGCAGGGGACACCCTGGACAAGTCGCCAGTTCATCGCAGGGCCACATAGAGACAAACAACCATTCACACTCACATGCACACCTACGGACAATTTAGAATGTTCAATTGACTTCACATACATGTTTTTGGAGTGTGGGAGGAAGCCGGAGAACCCGTCGTAGTGCGGGGCACCGAGTGCCGCAGGCCCCTCCGCACCCGTCGCCACCGCTGTCTTCTCCGCCAGGCCGCGTCTCGCCAATTCCTCCTTGACCTCCTCTGCGCTGTTGTAGGTTCGAGTTCCCGTATCCCAGTGGGTCCTCATCTTGGTGAATGGCGTCTGGAAGCGGATGCCCTTCTCCTTCAGGATTCTTTTAGCAGTGTTGTACTCCTTTCTCTTTTGGACCATCTCTGTCGCGTAATCGTGATGGAATGACGGTACTTTATTCCCCAGTTCTATTTTCTTTGTCCATAGCTCTCTCAGGACCCTCTCTTTGGTAGTAAATTCCAGAAAGTTAACAATGATGGGTCTCGGTTGGGCACCGTCCGCTGGCTTCTGTGCAAATGAGCGGTGTGCTCTCTGAATTTGGAAATTAAAATGTGCTGGCAGGTGCAGTTCGCTTTTCAGCAGGTCTTCCACAAACTTGGCCACAGATTCTCCCTCCTCTCCTTCAGTGACTCCATAGATACGTAGGTTGTTTCTCCTCGGCCTGGACTCCAGGTCAGTTAACTTGTCCTTAAGAGCTTTTTGTTCTCTCAGTGATATGACCAGAGCGTCATTAGCTTCCTGTGCCCAACGTTCTAGCTTTTCAATCCGCGACTCAGCCTCGTTGATCTTGCCGGTCTGGAGCTCCTGTTCGGTGATGACTTTCGCAAGTTGTTGATTTATTTCGTCTTTGAAGTCGTCCAAGTCTTTTTCCACGTCGTTCCTCAGTGTTTCTCCAAACGTGCAAAGGACTTCTTTTGATTCCGTTTTTAAATCCCGTATCTCCTTGCTAATAATTTCTATGTCCGAGCCCTTTTTCGCGTCGTTAGTCACGAGGAGTTCGTTTCGCCATCTCCCTCTGTTTCAGAGCAAGCTGGTAGTTCCGCCATATTGTCTGTTACCGTGTTTCTGTTTTGGTTGAATGGAGTTTTCCTTCCCATTCCAACGTTCCCCTGATCACTTTGTAGTTAATATGATATCTGCCAATAGTTATTCAAGTTTTCAGGGAGTTTTTACCCTAGACGGTCGAGAGGCCTGGTGTCGCGCAGTCTACCGCTTTATGGCCAAACCAGAAGTCCCTTCCCTCTAGCCTTTTCAAGGGGGAGGTGGCTAGACTCGGCTCTTGTGGGACGAGAAGCAGAAGGCCTGTCCGATCGGGGGGGAAGATGAGATGACATTTTTGTGGGTCAACACAAACTCATCTGCGAGGACAGCAGCCTTGGACAATGACAACACTTTCTGTTCATTCAAGAACATTACCACCTTCTCTGGCAAAGAGTCTTTAAAATCTTCTAAAAGAACGAGCTCACGGAGTGACTCAAAGTCATTTTTGACATCATTAGCTGCACACCATTTATCAAAGAGGTTGCTTTTCTCCCATGCAAACTCGACAAAGGTTTGACCACTAGATTTTCTATGGTTCCTAAATTTTTGCCGGTAGGGCTCAGGAACAAGCTCATAAGCAGGAAAAATTGCTTCCTTTCCAACATCATATTGCAGGCTGTCTTCTAAGAAAAGAGCAGACACCAACTCCTGTGCTTTTCCCACCCGCTTGCATTGGAGAAGGACAGGCCACATGTCTCTTGGCCAGTTGAGTGGCGAAGCTATTCGCTCCAAGGCACTGAATTATGAATTCTGTACCTACCTACAACCCCCCCTTCCGTGGCCCGCCGACTCGATGCAGGTCTGTCATGTGGCCCGTTGCTAAAAAAAGTTTGCCCACCCTCTATACAGACAGTGAGTTGGAGCAAACTCGTAAGCACTACTTCCAGATGGCCCGCACTGCCAGTGAGGGGAAATGTGTCATGTTCAAAGAGCTGAGATGCAGGCTGGTGAGAAACACTGTCACCAGCATGATTTCTATCTTGAGAGCCAGTCAGCAAGGAGAGGGGGTCCGGTACCCTTCTAAGCATGAAGTCACTGCAATGGCTAAAAGACTAGTGGAGTATTATCCCATGCTGAAGGATTAAGACAAAACAATGAAACATGTAAGTGATTATATTATTTTGCGCACTTTTTGTGAAATAAGTTTGAAGATTTTGAAGCGTGTGGTTATTTTTGGCTGATACTTTTTTTTATCTGTGCATGTTCACGTTCCATCTTTATTTGTTCTTTCAATGAGTGAAATTTTATTTACCACAGGCGAGCACTTACAAGAATCTTCACAAGAGATTCACCAGAGAGGGGCCACAAGAAGAAAAGGCATCGCATTAACTTCTCAGCAAGTGACCAAGAAGAAGATCATGATGCAGACTCAATTGGTGGATCAACAATTATTTTGTGTCACACACCAGGGCGCAGTTCTGATAATGGCCACACTTCACGTAAGTAGAAACATGTCCATTTTAATAATAATGATAATGTATGAAAGCTAGGCAATGTTATGATAGTTTTGGATATCATGATATATCACAGGCATTTTTACATTTGAATTGTCATTTGATATATTTTGATGCTCCAAACAATTTCATCCATTTGACTGATTTACTGATTTGTCTCCTCCATTTCATCAGCCAAAGATGGTCTGACAGCACAGGCCAGACATTATCAGACCCTGCAGGAGCTGTACAAGAAACCAAAACCCAACCAAGATGCTGTCTCCCAAATTCTTGACCTGCAGTTTCAAGCAAGAAGATCCTTCATCGATAGTGATGTTCTGAAAGAACAGGACAAGGCCAACAAAGATCCTGGATGCATATCCATGTGTCAAGGATCTTTATCATGTAAGTGATTAACTTGTTTTGGTTTATGATGAAAAGCAAGCATTTTTGCAGATTTTAACATTGACTTGCATTATAGGCGATGAATGAGCTGCGGCGCATTCTGGATAAGGGCAACAGAAAATTCATTGATGAACTAAAAAAAGAGATGGGAAGACTTCTGCACCAATGTGTAATTTTATGGTGTTTGGAAAAAAAATGAAGTGATGAAGCCACGCATAACGCTGGTTGTAGTTCAGTAGAGTCATTTTGCTGTGTCTCTAATTGACTGTGTAGCTGTTTCCTGGGACATAGGATGGTTTATGTTGCGCTGAATGAATAGATGCAGAATGGTAATACTCGTCATGCTGAAAAAATAAGATTTTTTTGTGATCAACACAAACCTAATAAGACTCATTTTTAGGAAGACTAACTTTGAACTCAAAGTTGATTTGTTCTATTCCAGTGGAATATTCCATCGCGCTGCTCAGGGCACTCCCCACACTCTTTCCTTCACCAAGTCCACCACCGAAGAAACTGGGACATGCCAGTGAGGCACTGCTTCATGTCATTCAGGTGAAAGTTTGTTCGCATTTTCTCACATTCAACACTTCATAGTTCCATGCATGGATGTGGCGTTTCCTTCTTCTTTTTCTTTAGCCAACAGAAGATCCCACAATGTACTCGCAGAAGAGGTCTTTCTGCACTCCTGTGTTGCTGTTTGATGGGACCCGCTGTCTCATCTGTCTTGGAGCCACTCCCGCCACCACGCTTGCCAAGGAAGACTTGAGTGACGGTCTGCTTCATCTGATGGATTACTACTATGCCCTGCACCTCACATATCCAAAAGTGTGTGGCAACCCTTCTCTCTGTCATTCAGACAGAAGTGCTACAGGACACTATCCATGAGTGAGACACCACAGCCTCATACAAAAAAGACCATGGCAGAATGGAAAGATTTTATTGGGGAGTAGAGCTGTGTACTAGGCATAGGTAGTGATACACTCCCCTAAACATGTTATCAGTGGTGATAGGAACACAACACTATATGCTGTCCCCATACTGTTTTTGTTTTTTTTGTGTAACTGAGTGTCAGGGAATCTGAATCAATATTCAATAATGATGACGGTGAATATTGTAACAATTGTTACTTGCGTTCTAGAAATGATTGCTTGAGATTGTTTTAAGATGCAATGCCTTAGTGACGTTTTTATTACAAGGCAGTGAAGGCACTGTCAGCAATTTAAGTGAATAAATAGTTGTCAATATTAATTCTGTTTGCTGAATTATTTTTTTTTAGGGGGGAGTGGGCGTAGGGGGGGGGGTGGATGCTTTGTCTCATTTTGAGAAAAAAAAAGCTCATATTGTGAACACTTAAATTAAGAAGAATTGCACTGTTAGTAGGTCTGGTTTTAAGATCTTTTCATTCAAATTAAGAAAGAAGCAAACGTGAAAAAAGAATTGAGAAGCTAGTATCAAGTTTATTTGACTTAGTACAGTCCTTGGAATGAGTGCTTTACTGTTTATTTCAAGAGTTTTTCCATTCTTCAAATGCCTAGATATATCGTCTTATTTTAAGAAATCTTACCAAGTCTAAATATCTTACTGCATTGGCAGATAATTTGACTTGTTTCTAGCCTGTTCTTTCTCAATTTAAGTGTTTGTTTCTTAGATATATTTTGCAGTGTGTGGACACCGAGGGGAGCTCTAGAATTGGCTCATTCAACCAACCAACGAGCCAATCAGCAGTGGCGTCACAGGCCCTCCTCCTTCTTTGTTCTCTCTCTCACTTTGACTTCTGCACTGGACAGCCAGGTTTGTGGAGGGAAGGTTGGAACAAAGTAAGGACGGGGTACCCCATACATTCATGTACGTAGAGTCACTAAGTCTTAAACTCACCAGGTTTGTATCGCATATCGATAGCCCTAATGCCACACAAGTCTATGAGGGTCCAAGGTCAACTTTGTCCGAGAGACATGGGGCCACTTTCAGGTTCATCAGGATCCTTCAGGACACACCCACGCCAAATTTGGGGCTTCTAACCCATGAGGAACCCCAAAACGCTCACTCTAATTCCAGCCTTATCGCTAACCCTAATGACAAGTCTATGAGGGTCAAAGGTCAACTTTGTCCTAGAGACATGGGGCCACTTGCTTTTTCATCAGCAGCCCCCAAGAAGCGCACACGCCAAATTTGGGGCTTCTAGTTCTTGAGGAACCCCAAAACCCTAACCCTAGTTTCAGCCTTATCGTTAACCCTAATTCAATGCAAGTCCATGGAGGTCAAAGGTCAAATTTGTCCCAGAGACATTGGGCCACTTTCAGGTTCATCAGGATCCTCCAGGACACACCCATGCCAAATTTGGGGCTTCTAGCCCATGAGGAACCCCGAAACCCTCACTCTAATTCCAGCCTTATCGCTAACCCTAATGACAAGTCTATGAGGGTCAAAGGTCAACTTTGTCCTAGAGACATGGGGCCACTTGCTTTTTCATCAGCAGCCCCCAAGAAGCGCACACGCCAAATTTGGGGCTTCTAGTTCTTGAGGAACCCCAAAACCCTAACCCTAGTTTCAGCCTTATCGTTAACCCTAATTCAATGCAAGTCGATGGAGGTCAAAGGTCAAATTTGTCCCAGAGACATGGGGCCACTTTCAGGTTCATCAGGATCCTCCAGGACACACCCATGCCAAATTTGGGGCTTCTAGCCCATGAGGAACCCCGAAACCCTCACTCTAATTCCAGCCTTATCGCTAAACCCTAATGCAGTGCAAGTCTATGAAGGTCAAAGCTCAACTTTGTCCGAGAGACATCAAGTGTTTTTTTCATGAATCATTCATAAATGTTAAGAGTTTGCTTTGTGGCGAATTCACAATAAAAATACATTGACACTGTCAAAGATGGACTCAAGCACTATTATTGAACTATACTGTATTTTTTGAGTGATGTGCTTTTGACAAGCGCTGCGCACAGGAGGCCCATTTGTTTTTGTTTTTTTGAAGGGGGCCCAAAATTCCTGGCGGCGCCCCTGAGCGGGCGTCTCCAGCACCAAGGCAGTGGAGCTGCCGGCCACGAGAGAAGAATTAACCAGTCCATTGAAACCATTTGTTTGGTCTAGTGAGTGGCAACAGTCCTTTGAGGATCTTAAGTGCCTTAAGTGTCTGCTCCAGATTTTTCCTCATTGGCTAGAAGCCCCAAATCTAGCGTGGGCGCTTCTTGGGGGCTCCTGATGAAAAAGCAAGTGGCCCCATGTCTCTAGGACAAAGTTGAAAATTCACCCCATAGACTTGCATTGAATTAGGGTTAACAATAAGGCTGAAACTAGGGTTAGGGTTAGGCTTAGCTGAAATTAGGGTTAGGGTTTTGGGGTTCCTCAAGTACTAGAAGCCCCAAATTTGGCGTGGGCGCTTCTTGGGGGCTCCTGATGAAAAAGCAAGTGGCCCCAAGTCTCTAGGACATAGTTGAAAATTCACCCCATAAACTTGCATTGAATTAGGGTTAACAATAAGGCTGAAACTAGGGTTAGGGTTAGGGTTAGCTGAAATTAGGGTTAGGGTTTCGGGGTTCCTCAAGTACTAGAAGCCCCAAATTTGGCGTGGGTGCTTCTTGGGGGCTCCTGATGAAAAAGCAAGTGGCCCCATGTCTCTAGGACAAAGTTGAAATTTCACCCCATAGACTTGTATGGCATTAGGGTTAGGGTCCAAGAGTACACATACACATTTTCTTTTGCTTTATTGATTTAAGCTCATCGTCTCCAGCTGCAAAGGTACAGAAACCTTTCTGTGTTTTGATGTCGTGTGTGAGAAAACATCACTTTTTTCTGTAAACTTGTGTTATCATTGTCCTTCATTGAAAATTACACAATCTTTCATTTCATTGTTCAGATGCCGAACACCAAGGCATTCCGTCGCTCTCTGGCCATGAAACGACGCCTGGAGCAAAAACGGGATTGGACACCTTTTCCACCTCGGAGGGACTTTGAACGTCGTGAGTACTTCCACGTTCATGATTTCATGTTCTGCCTGTGTTGTTATGTTGTATTCCAAATAAATCTTACAAAAACATATTTAGATTTTTCTTTTTTGTCAATTTACACAGGGCACGGTACTGGTCAGCGACCTGGGTGCGAAGATGGCCCGTTTTGCTCCTGACTGACAAAACAGTGCAAGTTCGTTCTTAAGGCCCAGCAACCAGACAAGAAGGTTGTAAGCTTGTAACAGACTCCGCCCAGGATTTTGCTGCGCTACTGGCAACTGTGTTGGACCGCTGGCCCAAGGTTTGTTTATCTGCTGTGACAAACAAATTTGAACACATGAATGTCATCGCCACTTTGTTTTATCAATATCAAGTAATTCCATGATCCATAGTTCAATAACAAGAATATTCATGAATTTATTTTGCATTTTTATGTTTGTTTGTTTTTTTTGTTTTTTATACAACTATTTTGTAGGTGTTTGTGCTTGACTTTCCACCTCGCCTGACTGTCAAGCCAGAACTACAAACAGCGCTACGTCAAGTATATCATCGTGTTGCTGCACGCATGGGTGTGTAAAATACATATTTTTGTTGTATTTTTTTCTCTTCAGTGACACTGTGCTAACAGATATTTCTTAGAATTGTGTGATTACATAATTGATTATGTGACACTTCTTCCAGGTTTAACATTTGTGTATATGGCCGATCACCTCCCCCTTCGTCAGCTGTACATGGTGGTGTTATGATGGTATAAGTTTTGCCTTCTTCAGCCTTACTTGCTCTTCATTTGATATGACAAATATGTGTTAACATGTTGTTTTCTGTTTAGGTGCACCTCAGGACTGATTTTGGTGGAGCGTCTGCATGCTGCATGCTCCATCAGCTCGCACCCCCTTCACCTAGGCCAGGGGTGTTGTGCCACAACCAATCATCGCCCAGGGTGTCTCCCAGAGTGGTTGTGACAGGTCCTGTCTACATGCCAGTGTATGGACCTGCTCCTGAATGGACTCTTGTTGGACAGGAGGTTGAGGTAACCTGTTCATCCCTCTTTCCCCCCCCCCCCCAATCGTGTATTTGTCAAACAGTGCAACTTTTTATTTTAAAAATGAACACTTATCCTAAGTTGACTCTGATTTCCTCTCCTCTTTTTTTTATAGACAGTACCAACAGTTGTTGAGACTGCATTTCACACAGACATCCCGTCCAATCCCGTGTGGTTCAGTGAGGCTGTGCTGCTGGACCACATGGAGACCGTCGTGGATTCATCTAGCATGGTTTCCCCAGCTGCCACGGTAACATTCACACAATTATTCATACACTTATCAACTAGGGGTGGGTGAAAAAAAAAATCAATATTGCAATATATTGTTGTGCTTTCTGTCGCGAGCTGCTGACGTCACTTTCCTGCGCCGCGCGCTTCCTTTGAGATTGCGATTTCGTTTTGGAGTTGTGGTAACTCTTGTGCAGGGCAGGACCACGAAAATTAAAAAGCAATGCCCTCAGTTTTCTTTTTGATTGTGTCATAAAAGGTGCGACACGAATAAGAAAATGAAAATGCATATAGCAATATTTATTAATGATTTTAATTATGAGTCAACTAATGCAGTTTTGTTCTTAAAATGAAAAAGCATTCTGCTATTGCTTTTTCATTTTTGAATTTTACATTTCATATTGAATTTTGGTAACTCTTTGCTGGTGCATGTTTTGAAAATTAAATCTCAAATGTATTTTCCTTTTTCATTTGAATTAAGTACAAGAATGAGCAGTCTTGAAGAAGAAAATGAAAATGCAGATTGAATGACTTATTAACCATTTTAATTATGAGTCCAATAATGCAGCTTCGTTCTTAAAATTTAAAAGCATTTCTGCTATTGCATTTTTATTTGGATTATGGTAACTATCTGCTTCCATAGTTACACCTGTGTTACTGAATAGTAAATGCTTCAGCAGAGTCTTATGAGGGTGTTTTTTTTTTGTTGTTGAAAGTGAAAATGTTGTTTTGAAAATGACTGCTTACAGGTCCATCTGTTTACTCTAACCAAGCATTCAGAACGAGGTGTCCAACACCGGTTTAATTTTTCAGGAATTGTTGACTTTAAAGAATCACGTTAATGTTCATTAATTCATGGAAGTGAAGAATAATTAAAGTAAATCTTAAAGTAACCTTGTGCTTCTGTGTTTCTCAATGTTTCAACAACTTTGTTCTGAACATAGTTAAGTTCTTTCACATGGCTACTTTTATTTAACAGCTCTTTGCACACACGACCTTCAGGTCAAAAAGTAAATTCAGTAAATAGCATCACCGTAAGGATTGCGAAATAACAGAAACAAAGCAGTGCAGTAAATAACCAATATCCCTGTGTATTTTTAAAAGGAACACTAGAGATTTAACAAGACACAAAATAACAGGAGGTTCACAACAATTTAGTGTCCATTCTCTGGATAGGGTCAGGGGGAGGCGCACTGCAGTGGAATAAGTGTCCATCCTGTGGAGAGGGTCGGGTGGTTTAGAGAGATGCAGTGATGGCCTCTCTTAGGTGCAAATACAAGTTCACAGCCTGATACGGATCTGTTGGTGGAGCAAGATGGGACTCAGGCATAAAGATGATACAGAGTTCATAAATATCTGGATTACATGGTACAGCCAGCCGAAAGACACATTCATTTTTGCACAGTTGAATGTGTTCATCTTCAACAGGGGAGAGAAAATCTGTTGTTCGCTAAAGTTCAGGAACAGCATGCATCACATTAGGCCGACCGCTGGGGACGTTCAGGTTTCTTGATGGCCTGATGTTGTATGCATTCCACACCTGTGCAGTGTCATCCAACTCATCCTGTAGAAAATGTATACATTTAGGAAGAGCTGTGCCAGCAGAACATAAATAAAACACTAAATTACAGCATTCACACATGAGCAACCCCACCCTCTCCCTCCCTCCCTGTCTCTGTTCATCCCTCCCTCCCCCCTCTTTCTCCCCATCTCTTATCCTCTCTGTTTCTACCCTTCTGTTCCATCTCTCTCCCCTTCCATCTCTGTTCCTTTCCCTTCGCTACCCCTTCTCTTTAGCATTCTTTTTCCTTTCCTCCCGTCTCTGTCTGTCTGTCTTCCCAACACCCCCTTTCCAGTTTCTGTCCTCCCTCCCCTCTCTCTCACTCACATACACATGCGCACAAAATGAAAATAAAACATTATTCATGAACTCACCTGTATGGAGGCCCATACAACAAAACTGCAGGAGACTTTTGTCCAGAAACTCGCCATCAAAATGCCCATTGTCTCTGAGGTCTGATAACAAGGCTAACCAGAACTCCATGCGCTGGCCACGCAGGAAACCCCACCAATATTCAATTCTTTGATTGGCGGTGCTGGCCCCCTCCAAGTAACTATCGAGGGTGTCGTCTGGTTGAACAGGGACGAGGAAACGCTGGAAGCCTCTAATATGGCCATTTTCGGTTCCAAGGTCGCCTCGAACAACTCTAGGGCACCCCCCAAAACGCTGTACCGCTTCTATGTAGCACCCTCCAATTACTTTTGGGTCACTACTTGTTGTGTAAGCATTGAGCCAGATTATTTTTCTTGAAAAGCCATCGATACATCCATTCACACAAATACCATATGGCTTCAGTTCATCATATGAGTCCAGGTGCCAGATGAAGTTGAGAAGTTTGAGAAGTAATTCCTCCGTCTGAGACGCCCCGCTTGCCTTAATGACACTCCTCTTGGATCCAGCTCCTTCAAAACCAAACGCACAGACTCTTTTCTCACACGCAGTCCATTTTCTCTGCATTTAGCATACATCCACCTGTACCCGTGAAGCTGCCCGGGGTAATGTAGCTGGTTGCTAATGGATTCAAACAGGATCGCCAGGTCGGAATAGGCTTTGCGTGGCACGAGTCCCCTTGGAATGTACAGCTGCATCCCACTCTAGACTCATCAAACCCGACAAAGAAAACAAATCCTGAGTCACTAAATATTAAGAAGATGATTAAAAGGATTGGTATGTTTGATGTATGGAGGGATTTTCATCCATCCACTAAACAATTGACTTTTTACTCTCACCCTCATTCAGTTTACTCGAGGATCGATTATTTCTTTATGTTCAGAACAGACAGACACAGGGTTTTAGATTGTCGAATTGCTGTTAGCGACATATCAGATCACTCAGGTGTATATGTGAAAATAAATGTAGGTGTCCCACACAAAAACACTATTTGGAGACTCAACACCTCCCTATTAAATGACACCTGATTTGAAGATTACATTAGGAAAGAAATGAAGGAATATACAGACCTTAACGGTAGCACAGTGACGTCACAGAGTATTTTATGGGATGCTGGAAAAGCAGTATTGCCTGGGAAGATTATAAGTTGGGCATCACAAAGGAAAAAAGAAAAACTTAAACACCTTAACGACTTGACAAGTAAATTAGACTCACTGGAACAGAAGCATGTAGAGACTAACGACCCCACCTTATTGGAACAAATAACCGTAGTAAAATCAGAACTAAATAAGAAACTGAACGACCAGGAGGAACTTACACTTAAGTATATCAAACAAACCCACTATGAAAATGGACCCCGTGCTAAAAAACTCTTAGCCTGGAGACTTAAAAAACAACAGTCTGGAAGATCCATATATAAAGTAAAGGACCCGGTCACCAACCAGATGTGTTATAAGCCAGAAGCAATACATAAGTCTTTTGAATCATACTACAGGAATTTATACACTCAACCCGAATTAGCAGAAGCAGTAACAGTCAATCAATTTTTTGAAATCCCTAGACCTGCCATCTGTTGTCACAGAACAAAATAAGTGCTTAACTACAGAGATTACAAATGCAGAGGTCGACAAGGCAATTTCTAAACTGAAAACAAGCAAAGCAGCCGGGGGAGATGGACTACCAGCAGAATGGTATAAGACTTTTAGGTACTCTCTGACCCCACTGCTATTTATTAAATTGTTTTACCTATGTCTGAAAAGGTGGCGAGACCCCACCATCTTGGAAACAGGCCATATTATCTGTAATACTGAAACCAGGGAAAGATAGGACAGATTGCAGCTCATACAGACCTATCTCAGTTTTAAACACTGATTATAAAATTTTCACTTCAATTATTGTCAACACACTAGAAAATATTATCCCTGACCTAATTGACACGGACCAGACAGGTTTAGTTAAAAATAGACAAACACAAGACAATGTTAGGCGAGCTATACATCTGTTACATATAATGAGCAAAGGAAACACAATGTCCTTAGCAATTAGCTTTGACACAGAAAAAGCTTTTGACTCTGTTCTATGGGAATTTTTATACCTGGTCCTGCAACGTTTTGGCTTTAACAATACAGTTATAAAATGTTTAAAATCTAAATATAATTCACCTGTGGCCCGGATCAGAATAAATGGCAGTCTTTCAGGTACAATCCGTTTGGAGAGGGGTTGCTGACAGGGCTGCCCACTGAGCCCCATCTTGTTTGCTCTATTTATAGAGCTACTTGTTCAAAAGATTAGGGAAGACCCAGAAATCACGGGAATACTATTCAAGGGGAAAGAATATAAGACATGTTTATATGCAGATGACATCCTGGTGACTTTATCCGACCCGGATACCAGTCTCCCTAAATGAATGCCCTACTTCGACCAATGTGGTTCATATTTGGGATACAAATTGAACATAGAGAAAACTCAAACTCTTACTTTTAATTACATACCTCAAGAAAACATACGTAAGTCCTTTAAATTTAAATGGAAAACCAGAATTTTGATATACCTACGTCTTCATATTCCCAAGACCCCCAAAGATTTATATAGCGTAAACTACGGCAGCATCACAACCAAAATTAAAAATGATCTGGACAGTTGGACCCCCCTAGTACTTGATTTTTACAACCGAATAGATACTTAAAAAATGGTTATTTTACCACAATTGTTATTTCTACTCCAATCGCTACCTGTAGAAATACCCAATAAGAAATTCAGTGAATGGAATCGGATCATTTCTAGATTCATATGGCAGAACAAGAAACCAAGGGTACGCTACAAAACATTACACTTAACAGGGAGGGATGTCACTCCCATGCTTGGAGGACGACTATAAAGCAGCACAACTGCAGTATATAGTGGTAGTAATATACTGGTGCAGGGCGGGTTACGATGCAAAATGGAAGGAGCTAGAATTTGACCAACTAGATATCCCACTTCAATCTCTGCTGGGTGACAAAGCTTTCAAGACTATATACTCTAATAACCTATGTGATGTTATAAAAACTCCCCTAAATATTTGGTACAAAGAGATGAGCAAAGCGCACCTGGAAAAAAAATCTCGGTTATTAAGATGGGTCGAACATGATAGAGATTTCAAACCAGCACAACTTGACTTGAGATTTAAAGAGCTGACTCGTAGAGGCATTACTTCATACTGTGTAATTACATCTGTCTCAGGCCTTGACAGTTTCCAACAACTACAAGCAAACCACAATCTAGACAAACAAGACTTCTACAGATACTTTCAGCTTCGGCATCACTTTAATAAAAATATCAAATTCTAATAAAAAAAAAAAGGGTGACACAGACCTCATCGATATTCTAATAAGTGCATATAAAGGTAAAATTCATAATAAAGTGGTCTCCAGAATATACTCCTGCCTACAATCACACAAAAAGACATCAACATTATATGTCAAAAGTGCCTGGGAGAAAGAAGCAAATATAATCTTAACAGAAGACCACTGCTTTAATTTCTTAAACCCTATGCATGGAGAGTGAGGAGAGTTGTTTGGGAAGCGTTAGTAAGAGCAAAAAAATGGACAGTGGGACAATGGAAAACGAAATGTTTTACATAGAATTATGTAAAACATTTCGTAGAAGTATGTAGAATTACATAAAACACAAAACATATCACACACACACATAATTCCAACAATGAGCGGAATAGAAAACGGATGATTCGGAGGGAGTCAAAAAAGCATTTCATCAATGGCGAGTGAGTTTTATTTTCTCATTCACACACGGCGCCTATTCAAAGTTCAGTAGATCAAGTTAAAATATGACTCAAGGTCGCTTGTTCTTTTCAGCTTTTTTTTTTTTTTATCATTCTTATTATTGATAGTTCTTTTGTAAAAGCCATCCGTTCTGCTCTTCATTGATTGTTGTGTAAAAATATGTAAGTAACCCTTTTCAATGTATAGCTTTTATATAGCTAATGGTCTTACAGGTAATATTTTGATGAATATTTAGGACCTCCCTTCAGTAGTGCAATGGAACTTTGTTCTATGCTCGCAATTAGCTGTTCATGTCGACCTATGTTTGCAACATTTTAATGCAGTTCCATTTACTGAAGCTTCAGTGTCAATGTACCATTGTAGCTATTCTATGTGAAAAGGATGTTGTGTTTTTTCCTGCTGCAATAGATGATCAGTTGTTTTTCAACTGGAAAGGAAAGCCCTGACCGGTGGTGATGGACCAGAAGCACCTGCGAGACATCCTTCATGAGTGCCACGATAATGCTGGTCACTTGGGCACAAGGAGAACCCTGGAAAAGGTTCTGGCATCGTGTCATTGGGGGACTTTGTGCGAGGATGTTAAAAAATGGGTGAGAGCTCTTGACTGAGTTATTAATGAATGGACAGGAATGCTTGACTGTTCTGATTTAGCGCATGGCATACCCCTAAAATCATTCAATAATATTTTTTTTGGGGGGGTGGGAGGGATGACAGAAGACTTTCTTAATAAAGTCACAAGGAGTAGGCATTTTTCACCATTTGCTCTCTGGTTCTGGTGAACTCCCAAGGAAAAAAACCCCACAAAACAATCAGTCAAGTATTTAAGCGAGTCATGTGCTAAATCACATATTGCTTTAAAAGTGCAGTATACAGTAGTGTCTAAGAATTGAAATGATTGTCATAGTCTACACAACAGCTTGTTTTAAAGGTTGAGGAGTGTCCCCAATGTCAGCGCAGCAACAAGATCAAGACAGCTGCACCTGTGTTGCATCCAGTTGTGGTGAAGGAGGCATGGAGCGTTCTTGGAATGGATCTAACTCAGGGGTGTCCAAACTTTTTTCACTGAGGGCCACATACATAAAAATATAGGAGGGGCTGGGCCTTAACTTTAGTGTTTTAAAGTTAGAAAAATCAATTAAAAGTGGTCAAATATGTTATACTGTTGAATATAATTAAAGACAAAACTGCCTTCATCACAGCTTTCCATAAATGGATCTTTATTGATTTATTCAGAAAAAGCTTTGGTAGCTCATTTTCAGAACAGCAGCCTCAGATTTGTTCTTAGACATAAGATTTACAGTACAGAGAAAAAACAATAAAGGGAAAAATGGGACGGGTA
The DNA here is from genome assembly GCF_046127955.1 of Nelusetta ayraudi. Lineage (NCBI taxonomy): Eukaryota > Metazoa > Chordata > Actinopteri > Tetraodontiformes > Monacanthidae > Nelusetta > Nelusetta ayraudi. The sequence goes on along the minus strand of NW_027466195.1, from coordinate 1,317,283 downwards.
AATTTCAAGCTTGTTATTTAAGTTATTAGGCTTAGCAATACAGCTATTAACGTTCGTTTGAAACGGTTGTCAACATTAACAGAGTGAACTGGACTTAATAACAGGAGTGCTGCATTATTCTGGTGAGTGTCAGCTGCGCTGGGCGTGTAAACCGGGCCATCCAGCTGCGGTGCTGATCCGACGCCACTCGTGTCAAAAATCCTGACAAATGTCACTTGATCAAGGAGCAAATCTGCATCAGATGAGATCAGCTGACTTTGCGTGTGCAGTGTGTACGCTGTGCACAGCGGTGTGCACTCTGTGTTAACAAGAAAAACGCATCTAAGAAAGTGGTGCGCAAAAGCAGGGTAGTGACAGAATTAATGCGCATTATTGATATTTGTCGCGTGTGTACCTGCACATGCATGCTTATTAACACACGGGTACTGTGGAATATATTTTTTACTCACTTAAAGTGGGAACTGCATTGCACTCAGTGTTGAGCAGCTCCCCCTGGTGTTAAACTGAAGAAGTGCAATACACTCAGGCAAAAGTTGACTTGCGGGCCATATTCTATTCTATTTATAACATTTGTTGCGGGCCCATTAAAAATGGACTGCGGGCCGGAGTTGGCACGTGGGCCGTAGTTTGGACACCCCTGCGCTAAAGCATCGTATTAAGGGGACAGTGTCATTGTATGGGCATTGCGTATGACAATGTCCATTGTTTGTATGACTAATTTCCTGTACTACTGTGCTAAGGTGGTAGGCCAAGTGCTAAATCTGGCCTCCAACATGCTTTTTACTCTTTCACAGATGACATACTCATCATTTCGGTTCTGAACAGTATTTATTGACTGAAAAACAGGACCCCGTTTACTTGTGTACAAGCAGAGTAGTCAAGAAAGTTGTAATCATTTACATGTCCATTCTACAGTGTATCACTGGACGTGTTTACGTTTGACTATCTCCTTTAATATAGAACCACCACAAATGTGTTAATGACTTTTATAATTTCCTTTATATAATATACAAAAGTATTAGTATGATCCAGGGAAAATTCCATGTTTGTTTGCGAAACTCATTGGAAGAATGAAGAAAATCTGTTTGATTGTTATTGTCATGAACATGAATCACAAGTTGTTTTTTTTTTGTTTTTTTCATGTGTCACTTTAACAGAGACAACACCATCTGTAATTACTATGTTTGGTTGCATTTCCCTGGCAGGCAAAGATAGATGGAAGAGACATCCTTCTGGGTGGAAAATGGGACTGGCTTGTCTGTGGATGGTGGAGGCTCGCTGGGCTCATCAATCCATCCATCCATTCACCTTGTTCGTCTCATCTTGACTGCAGCACGCCACTGTGGAGGCTTGACATAACACACATTAGATTAATAACAGAAAAGCAAAATGTGACTTATGGTGTATTATTTAGTGTGCTTCAGTTGTAATTCTCATAATAATGACTGTTTTGCTGGCTTCACACAATATATATAATTGGCCTGTCTTAGTTAAAAGCCCACTCACCACGACAAGGTGAAGGCCAAGAGTGGGAACACAAACACAGACCAGAAACGAACAGGACAAATCCAGACAAGACTACAAAAAACACAAACACAAATATCAATCACTTTGACCACTATCTTTTTTCACCAAAACTTTTATTTCTTTACAAATTGAACCTTAGATTGTGTCACAACAAACTAAATAAACCCTTGAAACAGCCAACAAAACATGAAACAACAACACTTCATCAATATTATAATGAGTATCCTCATTGTATGTCCTTGTATGGTTCAATGCTGACACAATAAAATAAAAATGAAAAATAAAGACAATGTCTCTTTTTTGGCACGACTGATTGTAGTAGACTATAGCTCTTATACTTAGCCTGACAGTTTGTGCAATGAATTATATTATATCCTAAAACAAGACTAAATAGCCCATAGTTTAAAAATATGTTCAATAGTAAGTGTTCAGTGGGTCAGATGTCAAATGTGATCTATTTAAAATGTAGAATAGATGAGCTAAATAACACATGTATAATACACATTGATGGGAATTGAACCATCGCCTCAGTCTTGCAAGTCCAAGATTGTCATAATGTACCACAAACCTAAATCACACTCCCTTTTTTCATCGAAGCTGTTTGAGTAGCGTTAGCACACCGTGATTCCTCATCAACTACAGGCCTACACTTCAAATAATTATGAGAAAAATCCAACGTAAAGAGAGCACTTCCATTAGGAAATAGTCAACATGAAATTTCGTCTTCTACTGACACCTGCTGGTCAAATTGAATAGTTGCAAATATTGTGAACAAGTTGTCATCTAATTCTAATCCTAAACAATATGGCCATTCCAAGTCAAGTATTAAGACAATTAATCAGGTTTGTACTGCTTGATTGAACACATTCATCCCGTTCCAGTGCACTAAAACCCACTTCCCTTCAGGAGCGTGTCAGCGAAGCCAAAACTTCCTTGAGTGACGCTGTTTCCCAGCATGCAATGCGAGCTAGCGATTCACAATACTATTTCATCACAAACATGGATGTAAAAAATAAAAAGGGAAAAGGGGAAAAATGAAACTTCAGGAACAGCAACCATTGCAATACAAGCAGAACTGGGCCGAAGTTTTATATTATGTACACCATAATACAGCCTTCTGGTGGACAAGCCATAGTATTTAATCCGTGTCCTCCTATGGCACTTCCGTGGGTGGAAGCTCATCGTAGAGGTCACGTGCTGGTAGCGCGTCACTCCAGGGGGAAGGTCTGAGACAAGGTCGTAGACATTGCAGGTTATCTGATTCAGGTGAACATATGGAAAAAATGGGTCAATGTGGTCAGTCTTAACAAGAGAAGCTTACTGGCGAAAATAATGTACTACAAGTGAATGTCACACTTTCTTTTTGTTTTGTATGAGCATTTAAAAACAACAACATAATAACATGGATTTTGACCATGTATGTTTTGGAGTTCATTGAAAGAGGTTTATTTATATATATATACATATATATATATATATATATATATATATATATATATATATATATATATATATATATGTGTGTGTATATATATATATATATATATATATATATATATATATATATGTGTGTGTATATATATATATATATATATATATATATGTGTGTGTATATATATATATATATATATATATATATATATATATATATATATATATATATATGTGTGTGTATATATATATATATATATATATATATATATATATATATATATGTGTGTGTATATATATATATATATATATATATATATATATATATATATATATATATATATATATATATATATATATATCCATCCATCCATTTTCCATACCCGCGGTTTGTGAGCGCGCACGTCTGTCAGTGACGGTCTCCACACTGACACAACTGCGCATGCTCTATTATCCCATCAATGCGCAAGTCAAAAAGTTTTTGGGAGCCATGCGCTGGGTGAGCAACTTCATTGAAATGAATGGGACGCCATCTTGGACTCTGGGGGCTTGCCGCACTGTCACGCAGGCTGTGACGTTGCGGGCCGGCGACGCACAGGTATGACGTGAATGATTGACAGCTACCATTCGTTCCCGTTAGCGAGAGGATTAAAAACAAACAGACACCATAATGGCATCAAAAAGGAGTTATCCCAGCGGTGCGGACAAACGGAAGGAAAAGAAAACTGATCAAGAAAAACTTGCAAAAGGGAAAGGTAAGTTATTTGTTTGTGATGTGGGCTGGAGAGGTGGAGGTGAAACGCTGTTGTGCCCCCCCCCCCCCCCAAGTTTGTTTATTTGTCCTGCTAGCCAGCTAGCTAGCTAGCGTCGGATAAATGTTAGCTGGCTGGCTAATATTTGTTCGTCATGAATCAGCGTTTTTGTTTGTTTTATGAAAGTTGACCATATCCTGCCATGTTGGCCTATCCTGCCATGGGAATGACTGATTGACTCCACACCCGCTTATTCACATTCTAACAGGGAGGGCATGTTGGAGTTGTTGTTGTAGTCAGTCCCCTGTTATTGTTCAGTGGAAGTTGTCTCTCACATATTTGACTCTTAATGTTATTTTAGCCTTAACTTAGGATGAATTTACTAAGCTTAGTTTGTATTTTGTAGGCCCTTAATTAGAAATGTGCTACTGTTTTATAATTCAAAGAAATATTTTATGGAAATACTTTATTTGGCATGGTGTTGACTATTTTAGACTGTTGTGGCAGTGGGTCATTTATCTTAGTTTTATTACTTTAACTAGTACAGTGTGTAAAGTAATGCCAAAAACTCTTAAAAATGACAGTTTTGTAATTGGGTAAAAGCTTTAAAGGGACACTGCAACCATAATGTTTAATTTAAAAACAAATGAATTTTTAATTTTCCTATATTACTGCAACATCACTGTAATAATAAAATAGGAAAATGCGCTTCTGATCTGTTTTGCTTGATGATCTAATGAGCTTTGTCTCTGCAGGAGCAATTCTAAAATATGTTGGCGCTCCAGACATTGAGCCAGAGGGATCTCCCGAACATCCTGACCAGGAAGCTCCAGGACCAACACATTCCTCAGAACCTCCTTCTGTCCAGGTGAATAATGTGTGTTATTCTTAGTAGCTAAGCTGATAAGTGTGGGACAAAACTAAGGCAATTAAGCATTATTTTGATTGTTGGTTTGCTTTTTAGTGTTGCACTTGTTGGTTTGTTGGATTTTCTTATTTAAAGTAAGCATTGTTTTTATGAATACTCAATCTGTTGTATTTATTGACATATAGCGGATTCTTTTCCTAGTATTATAGTGTTTGTTTGTTTTTAAATCAGTTTAACTTGCCTGAGTTGCTCAACTGAAGATGTTTAATTTTACCTGTAGCCTGTTTTGCTCACGAGGTGTAATAGATTGTGGAATCTTAGTAGACCTTAGACTCACGCTGCTGAGAGTGGCAGCAATCAGCTCTGATGACCGTGGTGGTTGTAAATAAGGCAAATGCGCCATCTAGTGGGATGCAGCATGTTTATTCGTGTTGGAGCAATGACAAGTACTACTAACAAAACAAAAGATGCACAGGGTAAAAAAAAATAATCATAAACTCAAGCCCAACAAAGATAACAGATGGGCATAACTGTAACATTACATAGTAATGATTACTAGTACTACCAAAATTTCTCTATTTTATTTTTCAACTCCAACTTGAACTATTCATCCCCTTTTTTCAGCAGCCATTAAGACAAAAGGATGACACTTATGCATTGCATCAAACTGTGATGCACAAAATCAATTAAATTAAATCAAAACAATAAATAAAGTGTGCATTAAACAGGGGGCAGTGCAATACAGTACAGGACTCAAATGATATAGTGCAGTTAGGCAGTATAGCCTATAACAGCTGTTTAGCATCCATAGTAATCCACAGTCAGTGCCATAATCATCCAGTCAGTGTCATATTCATCCATAGTCAGTATAATATATATGATATCGCGCAGACCCTCGTCCTCCACCACATTAATTGGCCTGCAAGCCGTAGCAACACCCATTTAGCCCCCGCTGTTGAAAGTTGGCGTGTAGTGGACGCGGCCAGTGGTCTCCGTGCCACACCATCCAACGTGGTTTGCTTTACCTCAGAAGGGGGCGGAGGGCTCTCCGCGTCAGCTGTATGCTTCGCAGACAAGTGAAACGTAAGACTGCTCGTACTCCGGTGGAAACTAAATACAGCTTTACAGTAAATGCATATCACTTTTGTCCTGTCAAGACTGCCATCTGGCAGGGTTTTGAAGTGGAACTTTCCATTTACAATTGACGCCTTATCCATGTTAGTCCTTCCTAGTGCTCATCTACGCTCAGTGTCTTTTTCTTTTTTTTTGTTGTGCTTACAAGCCGGCTGCAAGCGTATGACTGTGTGCTGTGAGTCAATTCATTTCCCGTTTCCACAATCTACGGAACGGCCAAAGGTTCAAAAAGCACCGTGTGCGTTAATCGCGGCGTTGACACCCTTACTTTTTATATGAAGAAACGGATCAAATTTTTCCAACCAATTGTTCACCACTTCTTTGAACTTGTGGATGAATGCTGTGCATCCCACATGGAACGCCAACCTTCCTCTGATATTTTCATGCTTAGTTTTTTCTGCCATTTGGCTTTGATGTATCCTGCGTTTGTTGCTGTTCTGTTTCTGAAGGCCCTGATAGATTTTAGAAATGATTTTTCTCTTCATCTTTTTACAGGCTGCGATCAGAATATCTATCACTATATTGCCCTCTCCAGATGATGTCGGTTTGATTCTTTTATCATAGTAATCTCTTAATTGCATGTATCGAAAGAAATCTTTGTTTCCTCGTCCAAATTCCTTTTTCAACTCTCCAAAACTTTTTAAAACCCCCTTGTGAACGAGTGTGCATACTGCAGTTATACTCCTATCCCACCATCGTCTGTACTCAATGTCTGTGGTTCCTGGTTCAAATCTGGGATCAAGAGAAGGCCACATTAGTAGTTTCCCTCCATATGGTTTTCTTTTACCATCTTACTCCAGATAGTCGGTGTGTGCTTAATAATTTCATTTTGGCTTTGTTGAGCTGATTTAGTTCTTATGTCTCCTACTAATGCCAGTGTGAGAGTCGTTTCTCTGCCGGCCTCTATCTATTTCCATCGTGCCTGATATTGACGGCAGCATGTACACATGTAACTTGTTGCCTGTGTATTTACCATAGGTTTCTAATATCAACATGAAATGAGGTAATGTTCTGTCCGGGTCTTGGAGAACCAAAATAATATCATCAGCAAAAAGCCCTGTTAGATGTCCCTGCTCTCCTATATGTATTCCTTTTAGATTGTTACTTTGTCTGATCATTTGTGCCAGCGGCTCAATGAACATAGCAAACAATGTAGCGCTAAGGCAACATCCTTGACGAGTACCATTAATCTTTATCCTTGCCGTAGGTTCTTGGTAGAGACCTTGAATACACTGTATTAACTTTTCTTGGAACCCCAGTTTCCCAAGAACTTGATACAGAAATCTCCAATTCACACAGCCAAGGCTCAGCAGTAACAGCTCGCAGGCCCTGCTTTTGGATCTGATCTATTATGTATAGGACCCGTCTAATGTCTTCTTGAGTCTGCCTACCTGTTAAAAAAGCTGACTGATTGGAAGTCCATCTCGTCCCCTTAAATTTCAAAGCGTAACGAACCTGTGTAGCCCGAGGAATTTTATTATAGTTTATTTCCTAGGGTGCAACTCCCCAGGTGGCGTTGTCAGGCAACCCCCCCTCCTCCCATTTTCCTTTATACCCACCATCAGAATTGTCTCCACCTCCGCCAGACCCTCCCCCTTGCCGTAGGTTCTTGGTAGAGACCTTGAATACACTGTATTAACTTTTCTTGGAACCCTAGTTTCCCAAGAACTTGATACAGAAATCTCCAATTCACACAGTCAAGGCTCACCAGTAACAACTTTTGGAGCTGATCTATTATGTATAGGACAATCCTAGGGCTGGACGATATAGAAAAAAAGCATATCGATATAAAAAAAAGTCATATTGATCGATATCGATAATTATCAAAAAAATTTAAAACATATTTTAATTAACTGGATGTTTTATACTATTACTTCATGACAGACTTTTAATAAAGAACACACGAGCACTGAATTCAAATTCAAACTTTTATTCAACCACCTTTTTTAAACACAACTGAATTGTTTGTTTGTTTTTATTATTATTATTATTATTATTATTATTATTATTATTATTATTATTATTATTATTATTATTATCATTATTATTATTATTCTTATTTATTTATTTATTTATTTAAAAAAATAGGCTGAGATAGGGCTCGAACGTGCGACTCGACCAGAGGTCTGAAGTTGTGGCGGTTAACAGCTCGTTTTGCACTGATTCCCTGCACTCGTTGTACAGACGAGGAAGAGCTGTGTTTGAAAAATACTTGCAGTCTGGAACTTCATATCGCGGGTCAAGAGTGGCGAGAAGCTGTTTGAAGCCAAGCTTTTCAACGGTGGTTATTGGCAGCATATCCCTCGCTATGAAGCATGTTACTACATGGGTGATGTCCTTATGGCGCTTGGACGCTTTGTCGTATTTACTGCAAGAAGTCCAGTTTGGTCTGCTTTACTTGCTTGGTGCTGGCGCTGGCAGCGGATTCCTCCGACAACGTGGAGCCACTGGGTCTGCGTTTGCGATTGGTTGGAGGAAGAAATGACCGTAATATTAAGCTACATGATTGGCTATGATGAAAAAGGAAGTGAAACTTTTTCTATCAAACTTTTTATCGACCCCTTTTTTTCCTATTGCAGCACACGTCTATCGATCGATATATATCGTTATCGAATTATCGTCCAGCCCTAGACGGTCTCGTCTAATGTTATCTTGAGTCTGCCTACCTGTTATAAAACCTGACTGATCCTCATCTATCAAGTCCGGCATAAAACTTTCAAGTCTTTTTGAGATGATTGAAGTAAAGATCTTCTAGTCAACATTTAAGATTGAAATGGGCCTATACGATTCACAAAGTTCCTTATTTTTCCCTTCTTTTGGAATAACTGGAATGACAGCCTCTTTCCATGAGGGAGGCCGTTTGCCCTCTGTCAGAGTCAGATTAAAAGAATTTAGGAGTATCGGGGTTAATTCTTCTCCAAATGTTTTATACCACTCACTAGGAAACCCATCACTACCTGGCGCTTTGGTTGATTTTAAGCCTGCTAATGGCAGCATCTATTTCTTTTTTGGTTATACTGGAAATTAGTTTTCTATTTTGCTCATCTCCAATGGCTGGTAGGTCCAATGAGTCAAGGAATTCTTTCATCTCACAATCTTCTTCAGCCGTGGGTTGGGTATATAGATTTTCATAGTAATCTTTAAAAACCCTCTCTATTTCTTCAGGTTCAAGTAGTAGCTGTTTCGTTAATGGGTCTCTAATTTTACATATTGCATGAGAAGCTTGCTGGGCCTTTAATCCTCTTGCTTAATATTTGGTTGATTTACAGCCTGATTCATAGTGGGTCTGTTTAATGAATTTCAGCTTTTTCTCAACATCTAGCCTCAAGACATCGTCTATTTCCCTTCTGACACCGATTATTTGTTGTGACACTGTATCGTCCTTATTGCTTTTGTGTTGCTGTTCCAGAGTTGTTCATTGGTTTACCAGCTTCTTGTAACCTTCTTCTCTATGTGGCAGGTGGGTTTGCCCCCACCTTCGCATCATCAATCACACCTGCGCCGGAGTGCAATCTTTGCGTCCCTCAGTGCGTTTACATGGTACTAGAGAAATTTGAATTATTGCCTTCGTCCGATTATGATCGGAGTTTGAGAACTCCGATTGAGACACCCAGATAATGCGATTGGAATTCTAATTTCTCGGCCATGTATACGCCTTAGTCAGACTATTAACTGGACAATGTAAGTGCGCACGCGCCACTGCACAACTACGTCGTCTAACAAAACAGACGGCGTGAAACAACCAGCAAACGCGAATAAGAATGTTGACATTTGGAGAGAGGATGAGACCGGGGCGATGCTTTCTCTTCTAAAAGAGATGGACATATTAAAATAACACACAACAGAGACCTTTTTTAAAAGGGTAGCGCAGCAAATGCAGGGCTCCGGCTTTGCGCTGCCCTGAACAAATACATATTGCTTCGTATTTATATTTCTACCTTTTCGTTCACATTTCTTGTAAGTTAGAAGAATTTTAACTTTGTAAATAAAAGCACAGCAAAGAGATGTTTTTCTGATTTGTTTTTATTTTGATAATTTCGCTGTTATTCTGCTGGAAACGGCGTGCAGCGGCACAAGCTTCCTCCACGGTCGGCACTTTAATGAGCGTGTGTATAACTGAAGACACCGTTCCTTTGCAAAACCTGTACACAAACTCTCCCACCAGTCTGCGCAGAACCCGCATCCAACAAGAACGAGAGTTTCGGGTCCGTGGCGACGGCACAAAGCGTAGCATCGAAGACATTGTGTTGTTGTAGCCCTCCAACAGCAAACAACGTTCTTGAAATAGGGTACAGCTTATCTGCAAAGTAAGTAACACGTACATTATGAACTATCATTCTATATCATAATGATGTAATATGTCAACCGAAAGCAGCTGACCAGCTGAAAAGGCTCACTCCACCCCCTACTGTTGGGAGGAGGACACGTTCCCGTCAGTAATTCAAATTTCTCAGCTGCATGTATAGGGGGACAAGGTGAGAACTCCGATTGGACGAGAAAACCGAATTATTGCTTAGTCCGATTAAGCTCTGCATGTAAACGCACTGATTACACCTGCGCCAGAGTGCAGAGTGAAAGCAGCTCTTTTAAAAACAAGCGCAGGCTGGAGTCAGCACTCTGTCCTCTGGCGTGTCCACGCTGAGAACTCTGTCCTTCGCAGTTCTTAGCATTTCGGCTAGCAATCCCAGAGCGGGCTGGGCCATAAGCGCAGCTGGAGGAGGAACCCTGGCGGGTGCCCGTTCATCGGGAGGTGGTGCTGTGTGTGCGTGATCGTTGTGCATTCACCGCTTGGCTGTTAAAGCTGAAGCCCCCCTCCCCCTCTCCTCCTCTGGCGCTCGGCGGGGAGGCAGCGACTCGGAGCGACTGCACCCAGACAGTTTTGTTTTGTGTGTGTGTCTGTGTGCGAAGAATAAATAAAAGTTTTCCTTTCGTTCTAACTGTTTAACGCTTGCCTGGGTGTCTCAAGGTATTAGTATGTTAATTTTGTTCTCTTTTCTTTAGGACAGGAGTTGGCGTAGCGTGAATTTTGGTTTGTAGTGATTCCCTTAGTTTTGTTTATTCCCTTTTTTGAGTTTTCTTTGGTTTCTTTGGCCCTGTTCCCCTGTGGTGAATTCTTCTGGTGGATTCAAGTGATGTAGATGTTGAAGGAGTCTTCATTGACACAGACTTAGTTGTATAAAAACTGGTTTATTTCAAAGAAGTCAAAAGTCAGACAGGCACCATATGGAAAGCCTGGGGATGTCTCTGGGCCAGATGTGAGCAACTCCGATGATGCTTTGTTCCCATCACCTTTTATACCTCCCGGCAACCAGGGAGGAAGATGCTAGAAGTGGGGGAGAATGTATACATTCCATAGTTGCACCCCCAATGACCATCTGTTTTCAATTTGGTGGCCGTTGGCAACAACAAGACCATATATGGACCCTGAGACGCCCTTAGGGAAGAAGTGCAGCAGGTTCACTGCTGAGGTCACATCAGGCCATATACATAAGATCACATGATGTCATATACATAGATTCAGATACTACACCCCTTATTTTCTTATGTTGAACAGTCTTTTTGGTATGGTACTTATTTCCTTGACACTCAGGCAGCTAAACCTGGTCTATTTTAAATTGTTGTCAAATAAAGCTGTTTCATAGGAAGTCCGTCTCGTCCTCTTAAATTTCAAAGCGTAACGAACCTGTGTAGCCCGAGGAATTTTATTATAGTTTATTTCCTGGGGTGCAACTCCCCAGGTGGCATTGTCAGGCCGCATCTCGCCAATTCCTCCTTTACCTCCTCTGCGCTGTTGTAGGTTCGAGTTTCCGTATCCCAGTGGGTCCTCATCTTGGTGAATGGCGTCTGGAAGCGGATGCCCTTCTCCTTCAGGATTCTTTTAGCAGTGTTGTACTCCTTTCTCTTTTGGACCATCTCTGTCGCGTAATCGTGATGGAATGACGGTACTTTCTTCCCCAGTTCTATTTTCTTTGTCCATAGCTCTCTCAGGACCCTCTCTTTGGTAGTAAATTCCAGAAAGTTAACAATGATGGGTCTCGGTTGGGCACCGTCCGCTGGCTTCTGTGCAAATGAGCGGTTTGCTCTCTGAATTTGGAAATTAAAATCTGCTGGCAGGTGCAGTTCGCTTTTCAGCAGGTCTTCCACAAACTTGGCCACAGATTCTCCCTCCTCTCCTTCAGTGACTCCATAGATACGTAGGTTGTTTCTCCTCGGCCTGGACTCCAGGTCAGTTAACTTGTCCTGAAGAGCTTTTTGTTCTCTCAGTGATATGACCAGAGCGTCATTAGCTTCCTGTGCCCAACGTTCTAGCTTTTCAATCCGCGACTCAGCCTCGTTGATCTTGCCGGTCTGGAGCTCCTGTTCGGTGACGACTTTCGCAAGTTGTTGATTTATTTCGTCTTTGAAGTCGTCCAAGTCTTTTTCCACGTCGTTCCTCAGTGTTTCTCCAAACGTGCGAAGGACTTCTTTTGATTCCGTTTTTAAATCCCTTATCTCCTTGCTAATAATTTTTATGTCCGAGCCCTTTTCCACGTCGTTAGTCACGAGGAGTTTGTTTCGCCATCTCTCTCTGTTTCAGAGCAAGCTGGTAGTTCCGCCATATTGTCTGTTACCGTGTTTCTGTTTTGGTTGAATGGAGTTTTCCTTCCCATTCCAACGTTCCCCTGATCACTTTGTAGTTAATATGATATCTGACAATAGTTATTCAAGTTTTCGGGGACTTTTTACCCTAGACGGTTGAGAGCCCTGGTGTCGCGCAGTCTACCGCTTTATGGCCAAACCAGAAGTCCCTTCCCTCTAGCCTTTTCAAGGGGGAGGTGGCTAGACTCGGCTCTTGTGGGACGAGAAGCAGAAGGCCTGTCCGATCGGGGGGGAAGATGAGATCACATTTTTGTGGGTCAACACAAACTCATCTGCGAGGACAGCAGCCTTGGACAATGACGACACTTTCTGTTCATTCAAGAACATTACCACCTTCTCTGGCAAAGAGTCTTTAAAATCTTCTAAAAGAACTAGCTCACGGAGTGACTCAAAGTCATTTTTGACATCATTAGCTGCACACTATTTATCAAAGAGGTTGCTTTTCTCCCATGCAAACTCGACAAAGGTTTGACCACTAGATTTTCTATGGTTCCTAAATTTTTGCCGGTAGGGCTCAGGAACAAGCTCATAAGCAGGAAAAATTGCTTCCTTTCCAACATCATATTGCAGGCTGTCTTCTAAGAAAAGAGCAGACACCAACTCCTGTGCTTTTCCCACCCGCTTGCATTGGAGAAGGACAGGCCACATGTCTCTTGGCCAGTTGAGTGGCGAAGCTATTCGCTCCAAGGCACTGAAGTATGAATCAACTTCTGCCTCACGAAATGCTGGCACCAGAAAAATGTTTTTACTGGGGCTGGGCAACGATTAAAAATTTTAATCGCAATTAATTGCATGATTTACCTGATCAATCACGATTAATCAATTAATGTATACGCAAAAGCCAATAATGAATTTAAAAGAAGTCTTTCATACACTTTAATTTAAATGTTCTGCCATATAAATGAAAGCACCATAACATTTATCGTGCAAACACTTAACATCAGCACTTTACACAGAAACATTTTTAATGTAAATCTAAAGTTAAAAAAAAATGCAAATACAAAATTAAAGCTTATTGCCAATGCCAGGGCATTACTGTTATCCTGTTCCTTATGAAAAATAAAAAAAATCTACCTACAAAATCCTGAGCCACAATAATAACAGGCAATTTCTGAGGTAACAGCAGAAACATTTTTCTTTTATCAGGGAGCAGCATAACCATTCTGCGTTCCCTTGCAAATGTCCCAGTTAGAAAGGGTGAGGCACAAAAACGTTCACTTTTGGGTTTTTCTTCACAGGGGACTAGAATGTAAAGTCCACATTTATACTGGAGTTCCTTTGGAGAATCTCACTCAACTCAGTGCAGTTTGTCAGTTCCTGGAACTTGACGGCCAGTTATTTTAAATGTACTGCCATATGAATTAAAGTGCCATAACATTTACTGTGCAAACACACTTTTAAAATCAGCATTTTTGAACAATTAGCAGCTAAGAAAAAAAAATAGTGTAAATTTAAACTCAACTTAAACAATGTTTTAAAGCAATACAAAATTAAAGCTGTAAGCAGCCTTTGCGGGACTGAGCCCACCTGGCCACTGCCTGCCGTGACGTCCGCCACCTGGCCACGAGCCCCTGACACCCGCCAACGCTTCCCAACGCCTGGCGATTCCGCCCGAAACCCGCCGATGCCCCATTACTGACGTCGACGCCTGCTGATGACACATCAAGCACTGACTTGACATTACTGACTTCACATTTAGAAACATTTGATTTCTAAATGCTTTTTTTTTTTTATTGTATTACTGTATCATTTTGGAGATAATAAGCTTTAAAGTTGGCTTTTTGTTTTGTTTTGCGACAGCTCCAATATTCCACTTTTACTGTACAATAACATCAAATTGCTCCATAAGCTCTGTCAATGGTTGGTACAGTTGACCTCAGGACAACCTTGAATATATCTTCAATCATTATAAGGCATATTTAATGTACCATTTTGGAGATATTAAGCCTCAAAGTTGTTGTTTTCCTTTTTGTTTTTAGCTTTTCAAACAGGCAAAAAGGGCCCAGTACTCAATTTTTTACTGCACAGTAACATTGCTTTGCTCCATAATTTCTGTCAGTGGTTGGTACAGTTGACCTGAGGAATACCCTGACTATATCCTCAGTCATTATCAAGCATATGTACAGTATCATTTTGGAGATATTAAGCCTTAAAGTTGGCATTTTTTTTTTTTATTTTTTTTTTTTTTTTTGCGAAAGCTCCAATATTCCATTTTTACTGTACAAGAACATCAAATTGCTCTGGCAATGGTTGGTACATGTGGCATGACGAAATACTGTACTACCAAGTTTGTATTGCAGTATCTTCAGTTTATGGGGTAGAGGGTGCTCAAATTGGATTGATTGAAGATGTAGTTTAGGTACAATTTGTTTGTTTTTATTAAAATTTAAGTTGATTGCAGTTCAAGGTGGCACAATCCTATCAGATGTTGTCATTTTGTCACAAAGAACACTGGTATTTGATGATTATTACCATAAGTACCACCATGTTGCAGGCATTGTGGTTACAAGTTTCACTCCAATTTTGATTGTTGTCTGTATGACTAGCAATCCGTTGAGCTGTCTATGGTTATCATTCAGATAAGGTGTCACAACTTTTAATTGCATGGGAACTTTGGGATCCATGGCAGATGGGCATTGTAAAAAAAACGGATCTTGAGTCGGAAGGCTAGCTTGTCCTAATTGTGACCTTAATATGATGATTTTTTTTCCCTGCCAGATTGAGGAGAAATTAAATGGACATCCAAACCGGATGTCCATTCATGTCCATTTAAGCAAGCATTTTTGCAGATTTTAACACTGACTTGCATTAATAGGCGATGGATAAGGGCAACAGAAAATTCATTGATGAACTCAAAAATGAGATGAGAAGACTTCTGCACCAATGTGTAATTTTATGGTGTTTGGGAAAGAAATGAAGTGATGATGCCACGCATAACGCTGGATGTAGTTCAGTAGAGTCATTTTGCTGTGTCTCTAATTGACTGTGTAGCTGTTTCCTTGGACATAGGATTGTTTATGTTGCGCCGAATGAATAGATGCAGAATGGTAATACTCTTCATGCTGAAAAAATACGATTTTTTTTGTGATCAACACAACCCTAATAAGACTCATTTTTAGGAAGACTAACTTTGAACTCAAAGTTGATTTGTTCTATTCCAGTGGAATATTCCATCGCGCTGCTCAGGGCACTCCCCACACTCTTTCCTTCACCAAGTCCACCACCGAAGAAGGTGGGACATGCCAGTGAGGCACTGCTTCATGTCATTCAGGTGAAAGTTTGTTTGCATTTTCTCACATTCAACACTTCATAGTTCCATGCATGGATGTGGCGTTTCCTTCTTCTTTTTCTTTAGCCAACAGAAGATCCCACAATGTACTCGCAGAAGAGGTCTTTCTGCACCCCTGTGTTGCTGTTTGATGGGACCCGCTGTCTCATCTGTCTTGGAGCCACTCCCGCCACCACGCTTGCCAAGGAAGACTTGAGTGACGGTCTGCTTCATCTGATGGGTTACTACTATGCCCTGCACCTCACATATCCAAAAGTGTGTGGCAACCCTTCTCTCTGTCATTCAGACAGAAGTGCTACAGGACACTATCCATGAGTGAGACACCACAGCCTCATACAAAAAAGACCATGGCAGAATGGAAAGATTTTATTGGGGAGTAGAGCTGTGTACTAGGCATAGGTAGTGATACACTCCCCTGGTAGTTGTAACTTGAGGGTGGGTGGGAGTCTGTTGGAACAAACATGTTATCAGTGGTGATAGGAACACTATACACATATATATATGTCCCCACTATATGGGACACTATATGCTGTCCCCATACTGTTTTTTTTTTTTTTATGTAACTGAGTGTCAGGGAATCTGAATCAATATTCAATAATGATGACGGTGAATATTGTAACAACACAACATTACTTGCGTTCTAGAAATGATTGCTTGAAATTGTTTTAAGATGCAATGCCTTAGTGACGTTTTTATTACAAGGCAGTGAAGGCACTCTCAGCAATTTTTGCTTTGTCTCATTTTGAGAAAAAAAGCTAATATTGTGAACACTTAAATTAAGAAGAATTGCACTGTTAGTACCTCTGGTTTTAAGATATTTTCTTTCAAATTAAGAAAGAAGCAAATGTGAAAAAAGAATTGAGAAGCTAGTATCAAGTTTATTTGACTTAGTACAGTCCTTGGAATGAGTGCTTTACTGTTTATTTCAAGAGTTTTTCCATTCTTCAAATGCCTAGATATATCGTCTTATTTTAAGAAATCTTACCAAGTCTAAATATCTTACTGCATTGGCAGATAATTTGACTTGTTTCTAGCCTGTTCTTTCTCAAATTAAGTGTTTATTTCTTAGATATATTTTGCAGTGTGTGGACACCGAGGGGAGCTCTAGAATTGGCTCATTCAACCGACCAACGATCCAATCAGCAGCGGCGTCACAGGCCCTCCTCCTTCTTTGTTCTCTCTCTCACTTTGACTTCGGCACTGGACAGCCAGGTTTGTGGAGGGAAGGTTGGAACAAGGTAAGGACGGGGTACCCCATACATTCATGTACGTAGAGTCACTAAGTCTTAAACTCACCAGGTTTGTATCGCTTGTGGAGAATTCACAATAAAAATACATTGACACTGTCAAGATGGACTCAAGCACTATTATTGAACTATACTGTATTTTTTGAGTGATGTGAAGCTTTTGACAAGCGCTGCACAAAGGAGGCCCATTTGTTTTTGTTTTTTTGAAGGGGGCCCAAAATTCCTGGCGGCGCCCCTGAGCGGGCATCTCCAGCACTAAGGCAGTGGAGCTGCCGGCCACGAGAGAAGAATTAACCAGTCCATTGAAACCATTTGTTTGGTCTAGTGAGTGGCAACAGTCCTTTCTCAGCTGTAACCCTGTTGTGTCTGCTCCAAATTTTTCCTCATTGGCTAGAAGCCCCAAATCTAGCGTGGGCGCTTCTTGGGGGCTCCTGATGAAAAAGCAAGTGGCCCCATGTCTCTAGGACAAAGTTGAAAATTCACCCCATAGACTTGCATTGAATTAGGGTTAACGATAAGGCTGAAACTAGGGTTAGGGTTAGGCTTAGCTGAAATTAGGGTTAGGGTTTCGGGGTTCCTCAAGTACTAGAAGCCCCAAATCTAGCGTGGGCGCTTCTTGGGGGCTCCTGATGAAAAAGCAAGTGGCCCCATGTCTCTAGGACAAAGTTGAAAATTCACCCCATAGACTTGCATTGAATTAGGGTTAACGATAAGGCTGAAACTCGGGTTAGGGTTAGGGTTAGCTGAAATTAGGGTTAGGGTTTCGGGGTTCCTCAAGTACTAGAAGCCCCAAATTTGGCGGGGGTGCTTCTTTGGGGCTCCTGATGAAAAAGCAAGTGGCCCCATATCTGTAGGACAAAGTTGAAATTTCACCCCATAGACTTGTATGGCATTAGGGTTAGGGTCCAAGAGTACACATACACATTTTCTTTTGCTTTTTTGATTTAAGCTCATCGTCTCCAGCTGCAAAGGTACAGAAACCTTTCTGTGTTTTGATGTCGTGTGTGAGAAAACATCACTTTTTTCTGTAAACTTGTGTTATCATTGTCTTTCATTGAAAATGACACAATCTTTCATTTCATTGTTCAGATGCCGAACACCAAGGCATTCCGTCGCTCTTGGCCATGAAACGACGCCTGGAGCAAAAACGGGGCCAGCAACAAGAAGGTATGGGTCGTGATTTTGTCAAGCCACAAGTTTCTTTATGTTTTTGTTCTGGTGGTGGGAGACTCACATCTCTGTCCACTTGTGGATGGTTTTGTGTTCTCGCCCCGGGCAACAACCTTGAACATGGGCTTGTAACAGACTCCGTGCTTGTAACAGACTCCGCCCAGGATTTTGCTGCGCTACTGGCAACTGTGTTGGACCGCTGGCCCAAGGTTTGTTTATCTGCTGTGACAAACAAATTTGAACACATGAATGTCATCGCCACTTTGTTTTATCAATATCAAGTAATTCCATGATCCATAGTTCAATAACAAGAATATTCATGAATTTATTTTGCATTTTTATGTTTGTTTGGGTTTTTTTTTTTTTTATACAACTATTTTGTAGGTGTTTGTGCTTGACTTTCCACCTCGCCTGACTGTCAAGCCAGAACTACAAACAGCGCTACGTCAAGTATATCATCGTGTTGCTGCACGCATGGGTGTGTAAAATACATATTTTTGTTGTATTTTTTTCTCTTCAGTGACACTGTGCTAACAGATATTTCTTAGAATTGTGTGATTACATAATTGATTATGTGACACTTCTTCCAGGTTTAACATTTGTGTATATGGCCGATCACCTCCCCCTTCGTCAGCTGTACATGGTGGTGTTATGATGGTGTAAGTTTTGCCTTCTTCAGCCTTACTTGCTCTTCATTTGATATGACAAATATGTGTTAACATGTTGTTTTCTGTTTAGGTGCACCTCAGGACTGATTTTGGTGGAGCGTCTGCATGCTGCATGCTCCATCAGCTCGCACCCCCTTCACCTAGGCCAGGGGTGTTGTGCCACAACCAATCATCGCCCAGGGTGTCTCCCAGAGTGGTTGTGACAGGTCCTGTCTACATGCCAGTGTATGGACCTGCTCCTGAATGGACTCTTGTTGGACAGGAGGTTGAGGTAACCTGTTCATCCCTCTTTTTTTTTTTTTTTTCCCCAATCGTGTATTTGTCAAACAGTGCAACTTTTTATTTTAAAAATGAACACTTATCCTAAGTTGACTCTGATTTCCTCTCCTTTTTTACAGACAGTACCAACAGCTGTTGAGACTGCATTTCACACAGACATCCCGTCCAATCCCGTGTGGTTCAGTGAGGCTGTGCTGCTGGACCACATGGAGACCGTCGTGGAGTCATCTGGCAGGGTTTCCCCAGCTGCCACGGTAACATTCACACAATTATTCATACACTTATCAACTAGGGGTGGGTGAAAAAAAAAATCAATGTTGCAATATATTGTTGTGCTTTCTGTCGCAATAAATAATCGATACACTGACGGCAAATATCAATATTTTTTTCCAAACACCACCTGTCCACCTGTCCCGGGAAAGATAAAATCTCTCCCGGGACACAATTTGTCCCGTTTTTTAGGGAAAATGACAAAACCTCATTTAATTTCCGTCTGTGGTCTAGATAGGGTTGCCAACCCTCCCATAAAATACGCGATTGTCCCATATTTGCAAATAAAAAAGCCTGTCCCGTAATGAACTGATGGGGGACGCACTTCACTTTGTCCCGTATATTTCGGGGACGCGGTTATTTATTTCTTTATTTTGTCTGCATAATTTTTTATTGATTTTCAGAATCGGGGCAGTGAAAGGATTTTTTTCCCTCTTTCCTCTTCCCGTCGGTTTGTATATCCCAAGTCCCCAAGTTGAGATAAGACAAGTTGCTACTGACTTTACATTACCAGAAAGCACTGTCCTTGTTTACATGAAAGTTATTAATGTTCATACACTTTAATATGTTTGCTTGTGCAGTGCACGTTTGTTTGTACATTATACAAAGTTTTGGAATAAATGCAAGATCACAGGCATTTTCCTTTTTATGGGTATTTTTTTCTTTTTCAGTCACATATCGTCTGCAAAATTTCGAAGATTTCGAAGATTTCGAAGATATCGAAGATATCGAAGATATCGTGTGTCGTGATGTTGTCATTATCGGGCCAAATATCGTCACAGTATCGAATCGTGGGTTAGCCGTATCGCCCCACCCCTATTATCAACACAAGATCACATATGTACAGTACATGTACAGTTTAATTAGTGTGTTACTTTGTTTATGAATTAATTTCTTTATGTTCTTCCAGATGTCCAGCCTGGGACGTCGATCAGCACGCGTTGCCTCAAAAACCAAAACAAACCAGTGACATGTTGGTATTTGGGATATGTGTATTTCATTGTGTGCATCTTTGTGATAGGACAATAAATGCAGTTCTTTAAACGTTACTTTGTGTCCTTGTATTTGCAGGTGTGGGCAACACGTTCAACTGTCCACATGACTGAGTCTGCCTCCAGCAATGTCACAGCAGTGCAGCAGGTTTGTACTTATTCATTTCCACTTCATCACCTGTGTGTGTTTTCTAGGCTTTACACCGATCTTATCGGCTGCATCGGATCGGCCGATATTTGGCATTTTTTGAAACGTTCATGATCGGGCGTCATGTCATGAATCTCCGATCAATGACGTCATGGTCGTGTTGAAACTTTTTTAATCTGTCTCATTTCCTCCAAAGTAGTTTCACAGCATCGACATGTTTATTTGTTTGTATCCGAGTGTTATGTAAATGTATAGATTTGGGTTTACATTGTTGTCAGTTCCTTTTGTCTGCTGTGTGTCCGTTTGGGCACTAGATGGCGCAGTAGATCCTGTGTTCCCTTTTTTTTTTGCTTGTTCCAGGTGCGGGAAGGTGATTGGCTGGTGCCAATATTTAAGGAGGAGGACTTCAACACCTCGGTCTCTTTGTCCTTCTCCCAGCTCCCAACCAGAGGCCATGTGCCGCAGCAGCAGCAGCATTCTGTGTTCAGCCATCAATTCTGTTTTGTAATCTATTTCAGTTCCTTTTGTGTCCACGTAGCCCGTAGGGGAGGGAAGCCATTTGTGTTGTGACCCTTTTCTCCTGTGTTTTAGTTAAGGAGGTAAGTTTGACTGTCATTTATTTGATTGTTTTCTTCATAGGTAAGATCCATAAGAGAGCCATTTTGTTTGTTGTTTTGGCCATGCCCTCCCTGACGCCAGTGCAATGATGGTGACGTTTAATAAAAACCATCCTGTGGACGAAGCACCTTTGTCTAATTTGAGAGCTGGGAGAAGGGGGGGAGCCTTTATGTTGTGTCCTGGTTCCCCCTAGGCCGGGGCATAACACTGAGAGCTAATGGTTCATGATTCAAAAACCTTCATTTTCGTCTTCGTGCCTCTTCCTGTTTTGAGTACTGTCGCTATGTGACGGACAATAAAGTTTCTTTGAATCTGCAATATATGCAACGCTACAGTACCTCGCGGGGGAACTTTGGCAAAAAATTTCAACACCACAAATTTAATCAGGCACTTGGAAAAGATACACACGGAGGAGCATGTCGAGTTCAAGAAACGCAGCGCGGAGAAAGAAAAAGAAAAGCAAACTCTGAAACGGATGCTAAAGCAAACAACTTTCGACGGTGCTCGTGAGAAGGCAAGGGGTGTACAGAAACAAGTATTTATTGCCCCTAACGTGATCGGATCGGTGATCGGTGATCGGTTTATTTAAACTCACTGATCGGTGATCGGCACAAAAATCGTGATCGTGTAAAGCCTAGTGTTTTCCTTTCTATGTTTATTGGCATAAAATCACATCTTTCTTATTTTAATCAGGTGGAGGCAACGCCACAGTTGACCAGAGCTGTGCCCGTGGTTCCTGTGGCTCCCGTGGTTGCCAGCACCAAGCCAGAGGAGGCCAGCACCGTCCAGGAGGCAACACAGAAGATCAACTAAGCTAAGGAGGCTTTTCTTTCTTCTTCTGTTGCCTCTGACTGCTCTGCTCGTTCTACGCCTCGCACATGTGATTTGTGATCCATCATCAGTTAGTACTAGTGAAGATGCAGTGGCAGATCATGGCACTGGTATTAGATTAGCCAAGGTTCTGCATGGTTCTTTTCATCAAGGCGAAACCGGTCACGGTTTAAAATTCCAGCACCAGCTGGCAACAGTGAGTCACTTCAGAAGAGCAAAACTCCTCACTTTGACGTGGATAATTCTGACGTAGAGTTTGTCAGTGCTGTGACCAATGAAGAGTGTAACTTCTCTCCCCTTGATGTTGATGTTTGTTTAGACCTTTGCAAAAACTTGAAGAATCATTTGGACCGTGCGAGTTTTCCAATTTCTGATTGCAAAGGCCCATTAGGTTCGCCGTGTACAAATGAGAATGTAGAGGCTGATGGAAACTGCTTCTTCAGAGCCATCAGTCAAGCTGTGACTGGTTTATAGACACAGAAGTGGAAATTCAGGTTGCAGCAGATTGTTTACGATTAGATGTGTACACTTTTATCGATGGTCATGGGTTGAAGTGCAGCTCTTGCAAGAAACAATTCTCACATTGTATATATTTATGGATGTATTTGTTTTATATGGAAGCAGTTACCATAATCCAAATTAAAATAAGAATATAATAACAGAAATGCTTTTTCATTTTAAGAACGAAGCTGCATTATTTGACTCATAATTAAAATCATTAATAAATATTCCTATATGCATTTTCATTTTCTTATTCGTGTCGCACCTTTTATGACACAATCAAAAAGAAAACTGAGGGCATTGCTTTTTAATTTTCGTGGTCCTGCCCTGCACAAGAGTGACCACAACTCGAAAACGAAATCGCAATCTCAAAGTAAGCGCGCGGCGCAGGAAAGTGATGTCAGCAGCTCTCCACCTGTGGGTATGGCGGTATGACGCCAAGTGTCATTTGCCTCCTGTTATGTGTAAATTCTAATGTTTGTGAATTTAATAAATGTATATATATATAGTGTATATTTAAAAAAACAAAACAAAACAAAAAAAAGGTATAGCGGTATGACACCACTTTGCCATCGTTACTTTTCACGTCATTGAAGTTGCCGGTAAACGAGATTTAAATCGCCGAAAAACGTGGACCACTGACGGATCTCGTTGGTCGGACAGATTTGAGCATGGCGCACATTGACACAATTGTTCAAACCCTGCTGGATTTAGCTTCCCAGGTGGAGTTGAATAGTGTATCTGAATCTGATGCTCGGGACCGAGTTGAGCAGGTATTCTGCCGTCCCAGATACGGACGCAAACAAGGTTGCCCTAGCCAACCTGTTGTCAGTTATGGAACACCTTGATGCACCAGCACAACATCAAAGCTAAAGCTATTTGTTACATGGGTGGAGTAACAGCTGTTCGGCGTCGGCCACCAGTCCATCCGTCGCAGGATGCGATGCAACGGATCATTGCTTCCGTTCGGCGTCGGCCACCAGTCCATCCGACGAAGGATGCGAAGCAACAGATCAATCCGTCGACTGGTGGCAGATGCTGGTGCGAGATCTGTCAGTGGTCCACGTTTTTCGCCGATTTAAATCTCGATTACCGGCAACTTCAATGACGTGAAAGAAGTAACGATGGCAAAGTGGTGTCAGACCGCCATACCTTTTTTTTCTTTTCTTTTCTTTTTAAATAAAAAAAAAAAATATATATATATATATATATATATATACATATATATCTTTATTACATTCACAAACATTAGAATTTACACATAACAGGAGGCAAATGACACTTGGCGTCATACCGCCATACCCACAGGTGGAGAGCTGCTGACGTCACTTTCCTGCGCCGCGCGCTTACTTTGAGATTGCGATTTCGTTTTCGAGTTGTGGTAACTCTTGTGCAGGGCAGGACCACGAAAATTAAAAAGCAATGCTCTCAGTTTTCTTTTTGATTGTGTCATAAAATAAAATACGACACGAATAAGAAAATGAAAATGCATATAAGAATATTTATTAATAATTTTAATTATGAGTCAAATAATGCAGCTTCGTTCTTAAAATGAAAAAGCATTCTGCTATTGCTTTTTCATTTTTGAATTTTACATTTCATATTGAATTTTGGTAACTCTTTGCTGGTGCATGTTTTGAAAATTAAATCTCAAATGTGTTTTCCTTTTTCATTTGAATTAAGTACAAGAATGAGCAGTCTTGAAGAAGAAAATGAAAATGCAGATTGAATGACTTATTAACCATTTTAATTCTGAGTCCAATAATGCAGCTTCGTTCTTAAAATTTAAAAGCATTTCTGCTAGTGCATTTTTATTTGGATTATGGTAACTATCTGCTTCCATAGTTACACCTGTGTTACAGAATAGTAAATGCTTCAGCAGAGTTTTATGAGGGTGTTTTTTTTTTTGTTGTTGAAAGTGAAAATGTTGTTTTGAAAATGACTGCTTACAGGTCCATCTGTTTACTCGAACCAAGCATTCAGAACGAGTTGTCCAACACCGGTTTAATTTTTCAGGAATTGTTGACTTTATAGAATCACGTTAATGTTCATTAATTCATGGAAGTGAAGAATAATTAAAGTAAATCTTAAAGTAACCTTGTGCTTCTGTGTTTCTCAATGTTTCAACAACTTTGTTCTGAACATAGTTAAGTTCTTTCACATGGCTACTTTTATTTAACAGCTCTTTGCACACACGACCTTCAGGTCAAAAAGTAAATTCAGTAAATAGCATCACCATAAGGATTGCGTAATAACAGAAACAAATCAGTGCAGTAAATAACCAATATCCCTGTGTATTTTTAAAAGGAACACTAGAGATTTAACAATACACAAAATAACAGGAGGTTCACAACAATTTAGTGTCCATTCTCTGGATAGGGTCAGGGGGAGGCGCACTGCAGTGGAATAAGTGTCCATCCTGTGGAGAGGGTCGGGTGGTTTAGAGAGATGCAGTGATGGCCTCTCTTAGGTGCAAATACAAGTTCACAGCCTGATACGGATCTGTTGGTGGAGCAAGATGGGCCATAAAGATGATACAGAGTTCATAAATCTCTGGATTACATGGTACAGCCAGCCGAAAGACACATTCATTTTTGCACAGTTGAATGTGTTCATCTTCAACAGGGGAGAGAAAATCTGTTGTTCGCTAAAGTTCAGGAACAGCATGCGTCACATTAGGCCGACCGCTGGGGACGTTCAGGTTTCTTGATGGCCTGATGTTGTGTGCATTCCACACCTGTGCAGTGTCATCCAACTCATCCTGTAGAAAATGTATACATTTAGGAAGAGCTGTGCCAGCAGAACATAAATAAAACACTAAATTACAGCATTCACACATGAGCAACCCCACCCTCTCCCTCCCTCCCTGTCTCTGTTCATCCCTCCCTCCCCCCCCTCTTTCTCCCCATCTCTTTTCCTCTCTGTTTCTACCCTTCTGTTCCATCTCTCTCCCCTTCAATCTCTGTTCCTTTCCCTTTTCTACCCCTTCTCTTTAGCATTCTTTTTCCTTTCCTCCCATCTCTGTCTGTCTGTCTTCCCAACACCCCCTTACCCGTTTCTGTCCTCCCTCCCCTCTCTCTCACTCACATATACATGCGCACAAAATGAAAATAAAACATTATTCATAAACTCACCTGTATGGAGGCCCATACAACAAAACTGCAGGAGACTTTTGTCCAGAAACTCGCCATCAAAATGCCCGTTGTCTCTGAGGCCTGATAACAAGGCTAACCAGAACTCCATGCACTGGCCACGCAGGAAACCCCACCAATATTCAATTCTTTGATTGGCGGTGCTGGCCCCCTCCAAGTAACTATCGAGGGTGTCGTCTGGTTGAACAGGGACGAGGAAACGCTGGAAGCCTCTAACATGGCCATTTTCGGTTCCAAGGTCGCCTCGAACAACTCTAGGGCACCCCCCAAAACGCTGTACCGCTTCTATGTAGCACCCTCCAATTACTTTTGGGTCACTACTTGTTGTGCAAGCATTGAGCCAGATTATTTTTCTTGAAAAGCCATCAATACATCCATTCACACAAATACCATATGGCTTCAGTTCATCATATGAGTCCAGGTGCCAGATGAAGTTGAGAAGTTTGAGAAGTAATTCCTCCGTCTGAGACGCCCCGCTTGCCTTAATGACACTCCTCTTGGATCCAGCTCCTTCAAAACCAAACGCACAGACTCTTTTCTCACACGCAGTCCATTTTCTCTGCATTTAGCATACATCCACCTGTACCCGTGAAGCTGCCCAGGGTAATGTAGCTGGTTGCTAATGGATTCAAACAGGATCGGCCAGGTCGGAATAGGCTTTGCGTGGCACGAGTCCCCTTGGAATGTACAGCTGCATCCCACTCTAGACT
This sequence comes from Nelusetta ayraudi, assembly GCF_046127955.1. Classification (NCBI taxonomy): domain Eukaryota; kingdom Metazoa; phylum Chordata; class Actinopteri; order Tetraodontiformes; family Monacanthidae; genus Nelusetta; species Nelusetta ayraudi. The sequence continues at coordinate 1,291,057 of NW_027466195.1, read as the reverse complement.
CATCAAACCCGACAAAGAAAACAAATCCTGAGTCACTAAATATTAAGAAGATGATTAAAAGGATTGGTATGTTTGATGTATGGAGGGATTTTCATCCATCCACTAAACAATTGACTTTTTACTCTCACCCTCATTCAGTTTACTCGAGGATCGATTATTTCTTTATGTTCAGAACAGACAGACACAGGGTTTTAGATTGTAGAATTGGTGTTAGCGACATATCAGATCACTCAGGTGTATATGTGAAAATAAATGTAGGTGTCCCACACAAAAACACTATTTGGAGACTCAACACCTCCCTATTAAATTACACCTGATTTGAAGATTACATTAGGAAAGAAATGAAGGAATATACAGACCTTAACGGTAGCACAGTGACGTCACAGAGTATTTTATGGGATGCTGGAAAAGCAGTATTGCCTGGGAAGATTATAAGTTGGGCATCACAAAGGAAAAAAGAAAAACTTAAACACCTTAACGACTTGACAAGTAAATTAGACTCACTGGAACGGAAGCATGTAGAGACTAACGACCCCACCTTATTGGAACAAATAACCGTAGTAAAATCAGAACTAAATAAGAAACTGAACGACCAGGAGGAACTTACACTTAAGTATATCAAACAAACCCACTATGAAAATGGACCCCGTGCTAAAAAACTCTCAGCCTGGAGACTTAAAAAACAACAGTCTGGAAGATCCATATATAAAGTAAAGGACCCGGTCACCAACCAGATGTGTTATAAGCCAGAAGCAAGCCTTAAGTCTTTTGAATCATACTACAGGAATTTATACACTCAACCCGAATTAGCAGAAGCAGTAACAGTCAATCAATTTTTTGAAATCCCTAGACCTGCCATCTGTTGTCACAGAACAAAATAAGTGCTTAACTACAGAGATTACAAATGCAGAAGTCGACAAGGCAATTTCTAAACTGAAAACAAGCAAAGCAGCCGGGGGAGATGGACTACCAGCAGAATGGTATAAGACTTTTAGGGACTCTGTGACCCCACTGCTATTTATTAAATTGTTTTAACTATGTCTTAAAAGGTGGCGAGACCCCACCATCTTGGAAACAGGCCATATTATCTGTAATACTGAAACCAGGGAAAGATAGGACAGATTGCAGCTCATACAGACCTATCTCAGTTTTAAACACTGATTATAAAATGTTCACTTCAATTATTGTCAACACACTAGAAAATATTATCCCTAACCTAATTAACACGGACCAGACAGGTTTTGTTAAAAATAGACAAACACAAGACAATGTTAGGCGAGCTATACATCTGTTACATATAATGAGCAAAGGAAACACAATGTCCTTAGCAATTAGCTTTGACACAGAAAAAGCTTTTGACTCTGTTCTATGGGAATTTTTATACCTGGTCCTGCAACGTTTTGGCTTTAACAATACAGTTATAAAATGTTTAAAATTCACCTGTGGCCCGGATCAGAATAAATGGCAGTCTTTCAGGTACAATCCGTTTGGAGAGGGGTTGCTGACAGGGCTGCCCACTGAGCCCCATCTTGTTTGCTCTATTTATAGAGCTACTTGTTCAAAAGATTAGGGAAGACCCAGAAATCACGGGAATACTATTCAAGGGGAAAGAATATAAGACATGTTTATATGCAGATGACATCCTGGCGACTTTATCCGACCCGGATACCAGTCTCCCTAAATGAATGCCCTCCTTCGACCAATGTGGTTCATATTCGGGATACAAATTGAACATATAGAAAACTCAAACTCTTACTTTTAATTACATACCTCAAGAAAACATACGTAAGTCCTTTAAATTTAAATGGAAAACCAGAATTTTCAAATACCTAGGTCTTCATATTCCCAAGACCCCCAAAGATTTATATAGTGTAAACTACGGTAGCATCACAACCAAAATTAAAAATGATCTGGATAGTTGGACCCCCCTAGTACTTGATTTTTACAACCGAATAGATACTTAAAAAATGGTTATTTTACCACAATTGTTATTTCTACTCCAATCGCTACCTGTAGAAATACCCAATAAGAAATTCAGTGAATGGAATCGGATCATTTCTAGATTCATATGGCAGAACAAGAAACCAAGGGTACGCTACAAAACATTACACTTAACAGGGAGGGATGTCACTCCCATGCTTGGAGGACTACTATAAAGCAGCACAACTGCAGTATATAGTCTACTGGTGCAGGGCGGGTTACGATGCAAAATGGAAGGAGCTAGAATTTGACCAACTAGATATCCCACTTCAATCTCTGCTGGGTGACAAAGCTTTCAAGACTATATACTCTAATAACCTATGTGATGTTATAAAAACTCCCCTAAATATTTGGTACAAAGAGATGAGCAAAGCGCACCTGGAAAAAAAATCTCGGTTATTAAGATGGGTCGAACATGATAGAGTATTCTTGTGTTATTCTTTACCTTGGTTTATATTGTATGATCACTAGTAGCACGTGTAAACTGTTAGAATCCTAGGCTAACATATACGCATCGTATTTCACTTTGTTTTATGGCCTGCCACTGATGTGCTCGTCCTCTCCCTGTACAGGATATGAGCTGTGAAATCGGTCAACTATCGTATAGTCGTTGGTTTGTCTCTCTCTGTTCTCCTCCCTGTTCTTTCCTTATCTTATCCCCTCCCAGTCCTGTGTATAAGAGACCTTCTTCCTCCTTCCCACCTCGCACTCGCACTCCCATTTTACTGTGTTTTGTGCCTTGGAGCTCCGATCCCTTTTTTTATTGTTTGTTCATTAAATTACTTATTATCCCAGTATTCCTGCATCGGCATCTTCGCTCTTTTCCACAACAATTTGGCGTCACAAACAGGATTGCTGGAGACCCGTCAGTGGAACTCTGGGACGTTGAGGGCCCGGGACCAGGAACGGAGGAAACTCCTCGTTCCCCCTCTACCTCGAACCAAGCATTCAGAGATGAGAGGATCGGTGTCTAAGAGTGGATCTGATCGGCTTCACGTCTATCCAAGCGAACCTGGAAGGGAAGTGCTGATTCAGAGATCGGGTGAGAAGTAATTGTTCTTGTCTCAGACATATCAGTGACCAGTGGGTTGTTTTCCTTGTCGTCTACGAACGGTCCCGGGGCAGGACGGAGCGCATACGTTAACCGTGCCTGTCAGGTCGGTGTTGATTCTGAATCAACACTGAAATTCCCGCTCCACAAGTGAGCCGGAAGCTTCTGGTAGGTAAACTACCAGAGGGGTGAGTTTTTTCTCCACCTTTTCGCTCCAGAGTAAGAAAAAGGGGTGCACGGGGACGCCTGTGTATTTTCTGACTTGGAATTTTGTAAAAACTTAGTGAAAAGTCAGAGTAATAAGTCTAACTAGACAGTGCTGGGGAAGAACCAGAGCAAAGTGGCTGCTGCTGTTCCCCAGGGGGGACCAATTGTGGACGACATGAGGAAAAAATATGGTCCAGATTGTCTTGACATGTTGGGAATTTGGGTTGAAAAGTATGATTTCCCAGCAGGGGGATCACTGAGTTTGGAGGAATTGAGAAACCTCCGGGATAAATTGAAGATAGCAGAGGGAAAGGTTACAAAAAAGAAAAAAACAAACAAATATGCAATTCAGATCATCAAAGATCATGAAAGGTGTTTTTCATTTTGGAAAACTGAAGCAGAAGTCAGGGACAGGAAACAAGTAAAGAAAACAAAAACAAACGTGTGAACAGCGCTGTGCACTCGAGCACAGGGGTGACAGAGATAACGGCAGAGGGTGCACACACTCACACACACTCCCCAGAGGAGGGAGAAAAGGAGCCGCTCACACACGAGCATTCAAATGCACCAAATGTCTGTATCCTTCTCTTACAGGCCCGAGGGACCCTCTCCTGGACATGCCTGTCTTCCCTCCTCCCGCCTGCCCTCATCCAACGCTACCACCGTACAACCCTGTGCACTCCAGCACCGACGCCGCAGCGTCGCCACGTTCATCAGGACTGCCGTCAACCAAACGGCCAGCCTCATCACTGCTTTCAGACAAGGGCTGCTCCCCCAGATCGCCAAAGCAGTTAACACAAGCTGCTGCGTGGGGATTGAAGATGCCCGGCTGACAGAGGTCCGACGTCATGCAGTGCACGCTGAGAGGCTTCTGCAGGAGGCCAGCGATGCAGAGGACAAGAGGATAAAGCGTGCCTCCCTCACCATGATGAAGCACCTCAGTGACACGGCGAGACGGCCCTACAGGAACAACGACAACCGACGAAGGGCGACTAGCGGAGACAGAGGCGAAAAGGGGGCGTGCCACATCTGCGGCCGAATGGGTCACTGGGCCAGAGAATGCCCTGACAAAGGAAGACACCGCGGGCAGAACCATGCCCACCGCAGCCAAGAGAGTGATCGCGAGGGCCGGAAAAGAGGATCCAACTCAGAGCAGCTGAGGGGGGAGAGTGGAGTGCGGGACACGGCATGGACCCGGCGAGACGGACCCCCGGCCTACAGCGTCTTCGCAGGGAAGTGATGCACACACACACATGCAACACGCTTCTTGCAATGAAGAAATGCTTGCTGTCCCCTCTAACTTCCCTTTCCCCTGCAGACACGTACACTGATTCATATTCTGATGTTGATTATTCAGAAACGTATACTGATTTACATGTTGATGATGATTTTTCTTCTGACAATGATTTAGGTTCGACTGATTGCTCTCAGCCTGACGGTGAGACATGCATTGACACTGACACAGAGTTCGAGGTTGATTTACGTGACCAAATTTTGAGCACCATTGACAGGTTTAGAGCGTCGTCACGTGCCGCCTCCTCCCACATACACGTTGTTTAAAGAAGCTGCTTTTGAGAAACTGCCGCGGGTCACTTTTAGAATTATGGGTAAAAATATCACGTTCCTAGCCGATAGCGGAGCAACATTGTCGCTCCTTCGTGTAGAAGAACTTCCCCAGTGTAAAAAAAAAAAGTGGGAGATATGTTTATTCTGTCGGAGCAGCTGGAACGAAGAAGAGAGAGCCTCTCACCACTCCACTTACTTGTATTGACTACGGCGACGAGACATGCACATCACAAAACCAAATTAAACACAGCTTTGTATTGTCAGAAGTGTGTCCGATGAATTTGTTGGGAAGAGATTTGCTTCTAGCCCTGGGCATGAATCTCATCTCCACCCCCGACGGGTTGATTGTTGCCAGGTCGTTATCTTCCTCGACCTTGGCTCAAATTCCTAAGCCTCTCTTGCATGTCTATCAGTGGTTGCTTCCCCTCGAGGCCCCAGAAGAATTGATAGTGGCGGCTAACGATAAGGTGCCAGGTGATGCTCACTTCATGAAAGCTCCCAATTTGCACTGCACAGCCAGTGCAACTCGTGAAAGAAACAGTGTGTTTGAGAGTCAGTTTTTTTTTGTTTTTGTTTTTTTTCCAAGCGTGAATGATGAGCTCTTTGTTTCTACGTTGTTTTGGGGCCCCCAACGATGCGTTGCCTCTGTTTCACTCACACCAGAGCAGAGTGCATTTCTTTTTTTTCTGTCCGTGGGTCTACCCCACACATTTCACTTTCCAAGAGTCCAGGCGATGAGTGGAAGGAGCTAGGTCCGTTTTTGACGAAATGCCTGTCGACCAAAGACTGGCACCGAAAGGAGCGGGGACATTTTTACTCCCCCACCCTGAATGTGCATAAGACTGATTTTCCACTGGAAACACAGGCTCTTCGCTGTCTGCACCTGACAGAGACACGTGACAGCGAGCGCCACGACACGAGTTTTGCATGTTTCACTGACACATCGCAGCTGCCCGAGGAACTGAGTGAGGTTCCCTCCTCACTGTGGGCTGCTCACAAATACGATGTGGGACTGATCAAAGGTGCCGAACCGGTGAAGATCACACCCAAAAGTGATATTCGGCCCAACCAGCCGCAATATCCTCTGAAGCCAGAAGCTGTTGAAGGGATCACTCCTGTTTTTGATTCTCTTCTCGAAGCAGGTGTCATTGTCCCATGCCCCGACTCGCCAGTGCGCACGCCCATGTTCCCTGTAAAAAAGGCCAGAGTTCCTCCTCAACGTGATGACTGGAGGTTTGTTCAACATTTGAGAGCAGTTAACGCTGCTGTCCACGCCAGGGCACCGAACGTGCCCAACCCACACACGACTGCATAGCAGAGCTAGACACAATTTTCTCCCCCCGACCTGACCTGACCTGACGAACCCCTTGCTAATGCTGATTTTGTTTTCTACGCAGATGGTTCAGCATTCCGGGATGACAAAGGCGCCAACAGAGTTGGTTACGCAGTTGTCTCCGACTCGGAGGTCATCTGCTCTGACTCCCTTCCATGTCACCTCTCAGCACAAGGGGCAGAGCTGGTTGCGCTAACTGAAGCGTATAAATTTGCAGAGGGCAAGTCTGTCACAATCTACACAGACTCCCGTTATGCGTTTGGTGTCGTTCATGACTTTGGGGCACTGTGGAAATGCTGCCAAAACATTTATTTTCACATTTCGCTAAATTGACGCACGGTTTAGACCATGTGTCAAAAGGGGGGATGTTGGAATTAATTAATCAATTTTGGTTCACTAGAGGGTTTTCAGTCGTAGCACAGAAGCATTGTGAAGCGTGTTTAATCTGCCAGTGGAGTTGTTACAACACCTCAGTTATTGCTTTTGCCACTTCGATCTCCAGCTGTGTATCGGGGAGCCCCTTCACATTTAGGCCATCCATGTTCAGCACAAACTCTTCTCACATTTCTTGCAGAGGAACCTCTTGTCCTGCCACTTTCCAGCGATGTCCGCTCAGAAACTTGTGAGGATGCCTTGCCTTGTCTTGCCATGTGAAAAATGATTTCCGAGTAGGGTTCCAGAGACATTTACAATGAACAATTAGCTTTTCTCCTACAACCAGTGAGCAAATCTGCAGCGCTCTGCCTGAGTCAACACGAGCCTCTAACTTGCTGATCTCGTACCTCCGTCCAAAGACCAGGGTAAAACGCACTGTTTTTTGTCTTTGTGTTTTAGTGATTTTATTTTTTGTTTTTCAAACTATAAAAATAGAATCAAGCCATTTTCAAATTTCTTGTATTTAATATCACACAGTTAAAAGGAAAAATGTCTCATATTTCATATTTGTTTTTTTTTCATTGTAAAACGAAAAACAAATTAGCGTCCGTTTTTGGTTTTTCAATCCAATGACCAAAACATACTCGGACCATAATGGACTTATTGGGGATTTTATTTATGAGTCAAATAATGCAGCCACGTTCTTAAAATGAAAAAGCATTTCTGCTGTTGCTTTTTCATTTGGATTATGGTAACTGTCTGCTTCCACACTCCAGTGGCTCTGCACATTAGTATAAATAGAGTGATTCTCTATCATGACATCACAGGACGGCGGCACACTGACTCATTCCATGAACCTGGACACTGATGATCCAGACTTTGGACCAGATGAGCCAACAGGCCACAGTGGAAACGGGTCAGAACATGGGACTGGCTGCTGAAAGTATACAGGTAGGTGGCGCTGTCATCCCAAGTTGTGTGGTGTGGAGGATCAGGGCCAAAGTTCCAGATGCTCACAGATGTGACTGTGGATTCAGGAGGAGTGTTTGAAGGCTGGACTCCCAACAGAATCCCAACCAGAAATGGTATTTATGTCACACCCAAGTATGACCATAGCCCTGTGTTCCCCATCCATGTCATTAAATCCACAACTTCACAGAAAATGGATTGCAAGGTACCCAAGTGCAGAAGATTTATGCAAATAGCATGGTCGTCTGGAAACCTAGGAAAAGAATGTGCACATCTGGAGAGGACATCAAAAGCCAAACCATACATCAAGCCTGCAGTCCTCACAAGTGGATCACTACAGGACATGATGAGCAAAGGGCTGATGTCATCTGAATGGGGTGACAAATGTGACAAACTGAACACGGCTGCAGTACAGTGTGGCGTTGACAGTGTTTTCCCAGTTTTTGTGGAAGATGGGGAACAATCAAAACGTTGGCACTTCTTTTCTATATTCACCAATGAAAGTGACAACTGGTGTTACTTTGGGCGGACTAGGGTGACATTTGATTCTGTGGCTGGGCAGTGGAACTGTCAATGTCGGGGAAGTGGACAATCTCATCGCTGCGTCCATCGCATGATGGGAATGTGGTGGATTTTCCAGGAGTTGCCAGGCACCCTAGCAGCCACCTCTGACATCCAAGTGGATGACATTGATGACTTGGAAAGTCACATGCTAGAAAGCAGCGTTACCTGTGAGTCACAGAACTTGAATGGCCGGAAAATATGTGCAATGACAGACTACTTAAAAGCACAAAAGCGCATCCCATGCCTGCAAGAAATACCAGTGCATCTCAGGACAAAGGAGGAACAACCACCATCATGTCTTGAACCTTCAGAGAACACCTGCCCCTACTGTCCAGGGCCCACCCCTCCCATACTTAATCCATCCTAAATAGCAACCACCCAGGCTATGGTGTATGGAATTAATTATGTAAAAAAAGGTCAGTCAATTTAAAAAAAGAAATTCAATAGTTAAGCATGTTTAACCACATCATCGACAGGTGTCTCTGTAGCTACAAAAGAGTGCCCAGTTTGTAAAAATGTTGTGAGGTTCCAAGAATATTCATCCGGATTCCACAACTTTAACAACCGTGTGTTTCTAACACTGCCACTGTGTGAGCTTCTGCTGTCCGGTTTGGCGGTAAGGCAGCCAGAAATCCTTTGTGTAATACAGTTGCCCGTATACATTAACACTAACTGAAAACTTCAATGTGTTTACAGAACAAGACAACCAGTGGACGCATGTTGGACATTCTGTCATTCTTCAATGGCAACCGCTACCACCATCAGCTAGTGAGGAGAGCCTTCCACCATTTTTTGTCCCTAACTAGTTTCAAATATGACAACTATTGTTACCAGTGTGGATACCACCCAGCTGTGGTGATTGGAGATGCAAATTGGAAACTGGCCTTTGATGTCCCACGTAAGCATATGTGATAACTTAAACACACAACCCGTGCCCATATGAAATTTTTAATCATAACTTCCTTCTGAATGTTGTTGCTTTGGAATACTTTGCCTCTTTGTTAGAATAACATACTGATAGCAGTGAATGTGCTCTTTTTTTGAAAAGTTGTGTGATTTTCATGCCTTTGCAATCAATTTAAAAATTTTACTTGCAGTTGGGACATTTAAACGGACTTCTTCATGCTCTAGATGATAAAAAATGGAGAATAGAGCAAAAATTATGCCTATACAACATCCTGCAGTCAATTAAAGTAGGCGACATTCTGCCAGATGAAGAGATAAAGGTAATGACATATCAGGCCTACTGTGAACCTTTCTTCAATGAGCTGTACTATGTTTTGTCTCATAAATGTCATTCCCTGATTGCAGCAGGTGAAAACCTAATCTAACTGTAAATATGCATCTGAAATTCTACAGGATTTAGAGATAAACTTGCTGAGTGGGCAGGTTCTCTCCAACAGAATGTATCTGTGGAGACACAGGGGGTTTGACCCTGCCATTAAGAAACAAGTGAAAATTTCACTGTATTCAACAACCTGAAGGTTAGTGGTGTTGTCTGTTATTATTGTCTTATTGCACTTTTTGTTATTGTTATTCTTATTTATTTATTTATTTGGCTAAAATCAAACAATGTAATTAAGGACGGCACAATATCACACAATATTTCAACAGCAAAGATGCACACGCATTGCAAAGGTTTTTTACACCCTGGGAAGGGAGAGAAATTACAGTTGTTATATAGACTATTTGTGACTTTGAAAACATATCTGTTAGCTGACACAAGTAATTACTTTTTATAAGTGTATATTTTATTGACTTTCAGAAAAACAATAACAGATACAATTTATTCAGAACAAAAACATGGATAAAGGTGGATGAAAAATAACAGAGCACAGGGTTCCTGAAGACAGTTTTGGGGGTAATAAAGTGTTTAAAGAATTTGAAACTATTACAGGCTAGTTACATGACTGAAATGATGCATTCAGTGACTTTAGGTGGGGGGAGTGAATATATCATCTCACAATTTGTCTGTGTGCCAATCTCACACATTGAGCCACGAATGGCATATGCCTGTAAAAGCTATAGGTGTAAATTGACTTTTTGGAATTTTGAGAATACAATTCTGAGAAACACTACAACTACAACAAAGTAAAGCATGATTTAAAGTTTTAAGTCCCACTGATTGTCGCTTCCCACTGCAAAATGAATTTATAAAAGACTGATGTATTCAAAATGGTTATTGTTGTTACTATTTTACAAACTTGTTGCAAATATTGATATTCCTTTTTTGGGTTTTTAGGTTTTGATTCAGTGGTTGCAACTCAACAGCAACATGTGTCGCTATCGTGCTGAATCTATTCTTCTGAAGAGCACATCTGCGAAGGGGGAGAAAAGGTACCCAACATTATTTGCATTGTGGGCGTACTCCCAAATATGTGACATTATCTAATCCATTATGCCACTTAAATAGTGGCAAATAGTGATTTTGCACCAGTCCATTTACATATGTTTTTTTTTTTTTTTCCAGTGTGGAAGAGCAGACAGAGAATGCAGAAGAGGTAATTGCTGCTACTATTACTGCACTTAACAGTATAAGCGCTCAGAAAGTGATATTGCTTGTTAGTATGAAACATAATAATAATTTTGTATAACAGCTTTTATTATAAAAGTATATACTTTCATAGCACACTTAACTTGCTCAATGGTGACACCTAATGGCAGAAATCGTTATGGCAATACACAATTCCAGACTTCAGAACATTATGAATGTTAAATTATGCCATCTGAAGCCTGGACATCTGTATATTTTTTTCAAGATCAGTTCTTTCCTGTGAAAAAATAACAGTGGAGCTGAATAAAAACCTGGCAGATTAAGTCGATCCATCTATCTTGTTCTGGTTTTCTGGAAGAAGATTGTAGAGGTGTATTATTGGAAATCAAGAGATCCCTCACCACCTCCCAGGTCCACTTGAGGGATTCCAAAAAATAACATTAACCTTATAAAACCCATATAACCTTTCCATAAGATGTATGTTTGTGTCATCATAAGACAATGCAGCATCACTTCACTATACTGTGGCATTGGTAGGCAACTAAATTAAGGGTAGTGATCAAGCTCCAACAAATGTCATTCAATCACATACCCATTACTTATTTCTGTGAATGAACATTTGATTTTAGGTTGCTCAATATACTGTACCAAAGACAGAATTCTTACTTACGAAATATGAAAGATTTGTTATTGGTATACAGTAATTCCTTTCTAAATGTTAAGCAATAGCTGGAAATTACATCAATATAATACCTGGGCCATGTTTTCATCTTTACTGCAGGAAAGTGTCCTTATAAGGCATGCCATTGCTGCAGCTGACTGGTGCCGCCGGACAAAGTGTGAGGGTGCACTTGAACTCCCTGCTGTCCTCCACATGGACAGCCAAACGAAAAAAGAGCTGCTCGTGGAACTAAAATCCTGGGAGAGTGGATATGAGGAATGTTCATCAGCTGAAATGCTTATGTTTGAATTCGAAAAAAAGGAAGACTTTGAATTATTCAACAAACATGTTGTTGACCAAATGCACCTCAAGGTGTTTTCGAAATTTGAGGAGGAGTGATGTTTATTAAAAAGACTTCCAATCTCTTTTGTGTCATTGTGTTTCAAAGGTGGAAATATACTTACTTCAGGGTTTTAAAGATGGCATAGTTCATCACCTAGAAATGTCAACTCATTACACAAATTAAAATTTTATGTTAAGGGTTAGGTTCCTCAAAATTATGAAACACTTATGGCAGGCAACAGTGAGAAAATGATGTAAAAATGTCAGAGAGAGAGAGAGAGAGAGAGAGAGAGAGAGAGAGAGAGAGAGAGAGAGAGAGAGAGAGAGAGAGAGAGAGAGAGAGAGAGAGAGAGAGAGAGAGAGAGAGAGAGAGAGAGAGAGAGAGAGAGAGAGAGAGAGAGAGAGAGAGAGAGAGAGAGAGAGAGAGAGAGAGAGAGGCTGGAGTGAAACTCAATCGATCTATTAATCAATTATCTAACATTATTTAAAGGACATTTTTGCTTCCAAGCAATCAGATTCTTTGTAAAATAAATAAATAAATAAAAATAAGATGGTCAGTGGTTTGTAAAATCCCGATAACATTTACAGTGTCACCTCCAGCGAACAGCGGCACAAATAACAGCATCTCCAGCGACACCAAGCGGCGACACTTCAGGCAGTCGCAACAAGTGCTGCGACTGTTGGCAACACCGAGCTGCGAAAGCAGTCGCAGCAAGTTTTTTTTCTATTGAAATGATGACATTACAAACTCGAAAAGGGGATAATAAACACTGATAAAAATTAATACATCATATAAGTAAATAGAAAACGTGGATTTTGTAAAGGAAACAAAATGAATATTATACATAAATATTAAAATAAAGTACAGTAATAATAAGAGGTCCATATAAAGTAAAATAATTAGTGAATAGGGCACTTAAATTCACATAATGGAGAATAAGGACTGGTATTTTAAATTAAAATAACACATAGTGCGCAACAGTCGGAGCAAATGCCGCGACTGCTAGCGACACCGAGCAGCAACACTTCCGGCAGTCGCAGCAATTTTTTTTTTCTATTGAAATTATGACATTACAAACTCGAAAAGAGGATAATAAACACAGATCCGATGAAGTACATCATATGAGTAAATGAAAACGTGGATATTGTAAAGAAAACAAAATAAATATAATTAAGAGGTGCATATAAAGTAAAAGAATAAGTGAATACGGCACTTAAATGCACATAAAGGAGCATAAGTACTGGTATTTTAAATTAAAATAACAAATAGCAAGCAACGGTCGCAGCAAATGCCACAAACGCCATGACTGCTAGCAACCCGAGCATCGACACTTCCGGCACCAAGCAGTGACACTTCCGGCAGTCGCAGCGAATGCCGCGGCAGTCGCGGAACGGGTGCCACTGCCACAAATCGAGCCTGCTGTCTCTCCTAACTCGGCAAAGTTCTGTACCGACAAAGTTTCGTTGGGGGGGGTATGACTGGCTTCACGCGGGCCGGACAGAGACACGCAGCAGGTTTGTCCATGTCTGTGTTAACTGCACGTTTTTCTCCTCAATGCCCCTACACAAAAATGGACGCCGCCTATTTTATGATAAAGTTTTGTTTCGTTGTTTATTAGCATGCTAAATTAATTGTTAGTAAAGCTTATGTCTAACTAGGTTGACGGTGACGAAGCCTTTTCCTGGAATCCAGCGGTTCACTTGAACCATGTAATGGAAAATAAGTATTCTTGGCCTCCCGTGTAATCTGTTAGTTTCACTGTATAACCTTCTGGAGACATTCTCCTCATGGCCCGCCAGGGTGAGGTATTCGTTGTTTTGTCTCCTCTCATCCTCCCCTCCTTCTTCCTTATCTCGTCCCCTGTGGGTCCGCTGTATAAAAGACCTTCTTCTTCCTTCTCTCTTTGCACTTGCACTGGCATTCATTCGAGCTGTTGCACCTGTTGCATCTGTTCTGTTGGTTGTACTTTGTTTGTGCCTCGGATATCCGATCATTTATTTCATGTTCATTAAATTACTTATTTACTCAGCATTTCTGCATCGGTAGCTTTGCTCTTTTCCACAACAGTTTGGCGTCACGAACAGGATAGCTGGAGACCCGTCAGTGAAACTCTGGGACGTCGAGGGCCGCGGACCAGGACGGAGGAAACTCCTCGTTCCCCCTCTACCTCGAACCAAGCATTCAGAGACGAGAGGATCGGCGTCTAAGAGTGGATCTGATCGGCTTCACGTCTATCCAACGAACCTGGAGAGAAAGTGCTAATCCGGAGATCAGGTGAGAAGTAATTGTTCTTTTTCCAGACATAACAGTGACCAAGGTGTTTTTTCTTGTCGTCCACGAACGGTTCCAGTCCAGGACGGAACGCATGCGTTAGTCGTTTCTGTGTGGGTAGGCGGTGATTGTGAATCACTGCAGTCCCAGTACAGAGTGTGCGTTGGCCGGGCCTGTCCCGCTCACCAGATATCCAAGAAGGTTGGTGAGGGCTGAGCGGGCAAAACCTTTGGTGACTAAGTACCGAAGGGGTGAATTTTTTCTCTACCTTTTTGCGCCTGAGTAAAAAAAGGGGGCACAGGGACGCCTGTGCAGCTTCAAGTAATAAGTCTAGACAGGGATGGGGAAGAACCAGCGCAAAGTGGCTGCTGCAGTTCCCCAGGGGGGACAAATTGTGGACGACATGCGGAAAAAATACGGTCCAGATTGTCTTGATATGTTGGATGTTTGGGTTGAAAAGTGTGGTTTACCAGCAGGGGGATCACTGAGTATGGAGGAATTGAGAAACCTCCGGGATAAACTGAATATAGCCGAGGGAAAGGTTACAAAAAAGAAAAACCCAAACAGGTGGGAGATTCAAATCATCAAAGATCATGAAAGGTGTTTTTCATTCTGGAAACCTGAAGCAGAGGTCAGGGACAGGAAACAAGTAAAAAAAACAAAAACAAACGTGTGAACAGCGCTGGGCGCTGGAGCACAGGGGTGACAGAGATAACGGCAGAGGGTGCACACACTCACACACACTCCCCAGAGGAGGGAGAAAAGGAGCCGCTCACACACGAGCATTCAAATGCACCAAATCGTCTGTATCCTTCTCTTACAGGCCCGAGGGACCCTCTCCTGGACATGCCTGTCTTCCCTCCTCCCGCCTGCCCTCATCCAACGCTACCACCGTACAACCCTGCGCACTCCAGCACCGACGCCGCAGCGTCGCCACGTTCATCAGGACTGCCGTCAACCAAACGGCCAGCCTCATCACTGCTTTCAGACAAGGGCTGCTCCCCCAGATCGCCAAAGCAGTTAACAGAAGCTGCTGCGTGGGGATTGAAGATGCCCGGCTGACAGAGGTCCGACGTCATGCAGTGCACGCTGAGAGGCTTCTGCAGGAGGCCAGCGATGCAGAGGACAAGAAGATAAAGCGGGTATGGATCTGTGTTTTGAAATGTAAAAAGTAGATAACGCTCGAGAGGAAGTCTCTCAAGTGGCTCGTGAGACCTATGCGGAGCGAACCGTAGTAGCGGACGTTAACATGTGTGTTGTCTGTTGTGCTTCCACAGAAAACCAAAATAAAAGCTTCTAAAGAAACAAAGAAAAACAAAAATAAATGTGTCTTCGCAACATTACCATGCTACATTTACGTTTGACTATCTGCTTTAATATAAAACCACCACAAATGTGTTTTATAATTGTCTTTATATAATCTACAAACGTATTTGTATGATCCAGGGAAAATTCCATGTTTGTTTGCGAAACTCATTGTAAGAATGAAGAAAATCTGTTTGATTGTTATTGTCATGAACATGAATCACAAAACATATATATATATATATATTATTTTTTATTTTTTTTCATGTGTCACTTTAACAGAGACAACACCATCTGTAATTACTATGTTTGGTTGCATTTCCCTGGCAGGCAAAGATAGATGGAAGAGACATCCTTCTGGGTAGAAGATGGGACTGGCTTGTCTGTGGATGGTGGAGGCTCGCTGGGCTCATCAATCCGTCCATCCATTCACCTTGTTCGTCTCATCCTGACTGCAGCACGCCACTGTGGAGGCTTGACATAACACACATTAGATTAATAACAGAAAAGCAAAATGTGACTTATGGTGTATTATTTAGTGTGCTTCAGTTGTAATTCTCATAATAATGACTGTTTTGCTGGCTTCACACAATATATATAATTGGCCTGTCTTAGTTAAAAGCCCACTCACCACGACAAGGTGAAGGCCAAGAGTGGGAACACAAACACAGACCAGAAACGAACAGGACAAATCCAGACAAGACTACAAAAAACACAAACACAAATATCAATCACTTTGACCACTATCTTTTTTCACAAAAACTTTTATTTCTTTACAAATTGAACCTTAGATTGTGTCACAACAAACTAAATAAACCCTTGAAACAGCCAACAAAACATGAAACAACAACACTTCATCAATATTATAATGAGTATCCTCATAAATGATTTCAAGATAACTTTCAACACTTCCTTACAAATTTTTTTTACGTCTGCCATAACGATTTTCAAGTTTTTTTCATGTGAATATTTTAACATTGAACATGTTAACTGAGCAGTCAATGTAAAATCCCTTCATTGTTGCTCTGACCTCTTCATCATTTGTGACCTCTTCATCATTGGTGATCTCTACATGTACATCAGACACAATATGGCTGTCACATGGTTCCTGAATCACTAGAAAACTGTCTTCTTCCAAGATCTCTGACACCAAAATCACGTGTGTGTGTGTGTGTGGGTGTGTGTGTGACTCACTTACCTTTTGTTTGGTAGCCATGCTCTTACCTGATTTGAAGAAACTAAAAATGGTTGGGACAGCTGTTGAAGTTAGGCACTTTCTCTCACCACGCAAAATGAAAGATTTCTCCTCAAAGTGAAGAGCACACAGCCTGGAGTTGTCATTGGGTGTCCAGTTTTTTCTTCTCACATTTTCCACCCATTTGTGCAACCTTTTTCTGTCCCCAAAAGGAAAGCTGTAAAAAGCAAAACATTCCCCAAAAATTTTTTGTGTAATTTTACTTAAAATTGGGTATGCAAACATATTTAACTCATTTAAGCTTGAACACAATGCAGACAGTTGTGCAGAAAGTTTAGTGTTAGCTAAAATATCGGGCACACAGACGTACTTGTTATGTATACATTTCTTTCCATTGTAACAGGTCACTGCAAGATCTGCAATCCATTACCTAGAATTGGTTTTCCTTAAACTGATGTACAGGATTACTAATCTGACTTTGATGGGCAAATTTGACAACAGAATACAATTATGAAGCACTAAAACACAGGACCACAAAACAATTAAATGCATGATGAAATAATGATATGCTTTGTTAAATGAAATAAAATGGCATTTTCAACTAAGTAATAAAATAGTCAGTGGTGCAGTGGTTAGCGCTGCCGCCTCACAGCAAGAAGGTCGTGGGTTCGATTCCGGGGCCTGGACCTGGGACCTTTCTGTGTGGAGTTTGCATGTTCTCCCTGTGTCTGCGTGGGTTCTCTCCGGGTTCTCCGGCTTCCTCCCACACTCCAAAAACATGCATGTGAGTTGTGCATGTGAGTGTGAATGGTTGTTTGTCTCTATGTGGCCCTGCGATGAACTGGCGACTTGTCCAGGGTGTCACCCTGCCTTCGCCCTAAGACAGCTGGGATAGGCTCCAGCAGACCCCCGTGACCCTGAATAGGAATAAGCGGGTATAGAAGATGAATGAATGAAATCTTTATTGAATGAATGACACATTTTATTTCACTCGTGGTTTATGTAATTATTATTTTTTGCTCCATAGCTTTCATGATTCAGCATTACATGTTAAGCGTGATGAATTGCATGAAAAGAGAGAGCACTCGCTGATAAATTAACATGGTGTGCTGTTTAATTCCATGAGGACGACAAAATATTTGCAAATTTGTGTTAGCTACACACACACGGACGTACGTACGTAAAAACGTCAGCGGCATAAAAGTGCCTTACAGTCATTTCATTAATCATTCTAACCGAAGTAACGTGGGTCCTTTGCACCCTTTGCTCGTTGATTGGGTGACACAGTTAATTGCAGCACAGGTCGGCATTTTCTCGAACACTGCAGAGAAGCCAAAAGTTGACCGGTCGACAGGTGCAAGAGAAAGGGAGGAACTTTCAAGATCGTTCAGTTTTTATTTTTAATTTTTTAGTTCTGATGAAAAAAATAGACCAATCATTTCATTACTTTGTCTGCTTTCCAAAGAGGTTATTAATTAAAAAAATATATGTGGCAGTGCTGTTATGGTCCATAGAGAGTTGCTTCAAAGAATTATTATTTATTATTCAGTGGCACATTGCTCACCTGTTTAATACACAAATAATAGTATATGAATATATTATTATTATTATTATTATTATTATTATTATTATTATTATTATTATTATCATTATTATTATTATTATTTATAAAATTTCGAAACATCGTCAGTTGTTCCGTAAAAAATACATTCATTTCCACGTTGAATTTTCGTACGGTTCGTGAGCGCGCACGTCTGTCAGTGACGGTCTCCACACTGACACAACTGCGCATGCTCTATTATCCCATCAATGCGGAAGTCTAAAAGTTTTTGGGAGCCATGCGCTGGGTGAGCAACTTCATTGAAAGCAATGGGACGCCATCTGGGGGCTTGCCGCACTGTCACGCAGTTAGTGACGTGGCGGGCAGGCGACGCCTACAGGTATGATTGACAGCTACCATTCGTTCCCGTTAGCAAGAGGATTAAAAACAAAAACCGTAATGGCATCAAAAAGGAGTTATCCCAGCGGTGCAGAAAAACGGAAGGAAAAGAAAACCGATCAAGAAAAACTTGCGAAGGAGAAAGGTAAGTTATTTGTTTGTGATGTGGGCTGGAGAGGTGGAGGTGAAAAGCTGTTGTCCCCCCAAGTTTGTTTATTTGTCCTGCTAGACAGCTAGCTAGCTAGCGTCGGATAAATGTTAGCTGGCTGGCTAATATTTGTTCGTCATGAATCAGCGTTTTTGTTTGTTTTATGAAAGTTGACCATGTCCTGCCATGTTGGCCTATCCTGCCATGGGAATGACTGATTGACTCCACACCCGTTCATTCACATTCTAACAGGGAGGGAGGGAGGGAGGGCATGTTGTAGTTGTTGTTGTAGTCAGTCCCCTGTTATTGTTCAGTGGAAGTTGTCTCTCACATATTTGACTCTTAATGTTATTTTAGCCTTAACTTAGGATGAATTTACTAAGCTTAGTTTGTATTTTGTAGGCCCTTCATTAGAAATGTGCTACTGTTTTAGAATTCAAAGAAATATTTTATGGAAATACTTTATTTGGCATGGTGTTGACTATTTTAGACTGTTGTGGCAGTGGGTCATTTATCTTAGTTTTATTACTTTAACTAGTACAGTGTGTAAAGTAATTCCAAAAACTCTTAAAAATGACAGTTTTGTAATTGGGTAAAAGCTTTAAAGGGACACTGCAACCATAATGTTTAATTTAAAAACAAATTCATTTTTAATTTTCCTATATTACTGCAACATCACTGTAATAATAAAATAGGAAAATGCGCTTCTGATCTATTTTGCTTGATGGTCTAATGAGCTTTGTCTCTGCAGGAGCAATTCTAAAATATGTTGGCGCTCCAGACATTGAGCCAGAGGGATCTCCCGAACATCCTGACCAGGAAGCTCCAGGACCAACACGTTCCTCAGAACCTCCTTCTGTCCAGGTGAATAATGTGTGTTATTCTTAGTAGCTAAGCTGATAAGTGTGGGACGAAACTAAGGCAATTAAGCATTATTTTGATTGTTGGTTTGCTTTTTAGTGTTGCACTTGTTGGTTTGTTGGATTTTCTTATTTAAAGTAAGCATTGTTTTTATGAATACTCAATCTGTTGTATTTATTGACATATAGCGGATTCTTTTCCTAGTATTATAGTGTTTGTTTGTTTTTAAATCAGTTTAACTTGCCTGAGTTGCTCAACTGAAGATGTTTAATTTTACCTGTAGCCTGTTTTGCTCACGAGGTGTAATAGATTGTGGAATCTTAGTAGACCTTAGTAGACGCACGCTGCTGAGAGTGGCAGCAATCAGCTCCGATGACCGTGGTGCTTGTAAATAAGGCAAATGCGCCATCTAGTGGGATGCAGCATGTTTATTCGTGTTGGAGCAATGACAAGTACTACTAACAAAACAAAAGATGCACAGGGTAAAAAAAAAAAATCATAAACTCAAGCCCAACAAAGATAACAGATGGGCATAACTGTAACATTACATAGTAATGATTACTAGTACTACCAAAATTTCTCTATTTTACTTTTCAACTCCAACTTGAACTATTCATCCCCTTTTTTCAGCAGCCATTAAGACAAAAGGATGACACTTATGCATTGCATCAAACTGTGATGCACAAAATCAATTAAATTAAATCAAAACAATAAATAAAGTGTGCATTAAACAGGGGGCAGTGCAATACAGTACAGGACTCAATTGATATAGTGCAGTTAGGCAGTATAGCCTATAACAGCTGTTCAGCATCCATAGTAATCCACAGTCAGTGCCATAATCATCCAGTCAGTGTCATATTCATCCATAGTCAGTATAATATATATGATATTGCGCAGACCCTCGTCCTCCACCACATTAATTGGCCTGCAAGCCGTAGCCACACCCATTTAGCCCCCGCTGTTGAAAGTTGGCGTGTGGTGGACGCGGCCAGTGGTCTCCGTGCCACACCATCCAACGTGGTTTGCTTTACCTCAGAAGGGGGCAGAGGGCTCTCCGAGTCAGCTGTATGCTTCGCAGACAAGTGAAACGTAAGACTGCTCGTACTCCGGTGGAAACTAAATACAGCTTTACAGTAAATGCATATCACTTTTGTCCTGTCAAGACTGCCATCTGGCAGGGTTTTGAAGTGGAACTTTCCATTTACAATTGACGCCTTATCCATGTTAGTCCTTCCTAGTGCTCACCTACGCTCAGTGTCTTTTTCTTTTTTTTGTTGTGTTTACAAGCCGGCTGAAAGCGTGTGACTGTGTACTGTGAGTCAATTAATTTCCCGTTTCCACAATCTACGGAGCGGCCAAAGGTTCAAAAAGCACTTTAATGAATTAATTGAATTAATTAACTATGTGGCAGGTGGGTTTGCCCCCACCTTCGCGTCATCAATCACACCTGCGCCGGAGTGCAATCTTTGCGTCCCTCAGTGCGTTTACATGGTACTAGAGAAATTTGAATTATTGCCTTAGTCCGATTATGATCGGAGAACTCACTTGCGTGTAAACACCTTACTCCGATTCTGATCGGAGTTTGAGAACTCCGATTGGAATCGGAGAACTCCGATTGAGACACCCAGATAATGCGATTGGAATTCTAATTTCTCGGCCATGTATACGCCTTAGTCGGACTATTAACTGGACAACGTAAGTGCGCACGCGCCACCGCACAACTACGTCGTCTAACAAAACAGACGGCGCGAAACAACCAGCAAACGCGAATAAGAATGTTGACATTTGGAGAGAGGATGAGACCGGGGCGATGCTTTCTGTTCTAAAAGAGATGGACATATTAAAATTACACACAACAGAGACCTTTTTTAAAAGGGTAGCGCAGCAAATGCAGGGCTCCATTTTTTGTAAGTTAGAAGAATTTCAACTTTGTAAATAAAAGCACAGCAAAGATATGTTTTTCTGATTTTTTTTTATTTCGATAATTTCGCTGTTATTCTGCTGGAAACGGCGTGAAGCGGCACAAGCTTCCTCCACGGTCGGCACTTTAATGAGCGTGTGTATAACTGAAGACACCGTTCCTTTGCAAAACCTGTACACAAACTCTCCCACCAGTCTGCGCAGAACCCGCATCCAACAAGAACGAGAGTTTCGGGTCCGTGGCAATGGCACAAAGCGTAGCATCGAAGACATTGTGTTGTTGTAGCCCTCCAACAGCAAACAACGTTCTTGTCTGAGCACAAGAAATAGGGTAAAGCTTATCTGCAAAGTAAGTAACACGTACATTATGAACTATCATTCTATGTCATAATGATGTAATCCTCTTAAATTTCAAAGCGTAACGAACCTGTGTAGCCCGAGGAATTTTATTATAGTTTATTTCCTGGGGTGCAACTCCCCAGGTGGCATTGTCAGGCAACCCCCCCTCCCCCCAAATTTTCCTTTATACCCACCATCTGAATTGTCTCCACCTCCACCAGACCCTCCCCCTCGCCACATCTAGTCTTTTTTTGATAGGCTGCCCTCGCTATTAACCTCCCTCTCATCACAGCTTTAATTGTGTCCCACAGTACGGTAGTATCTACTGGACTATCTATGTTCTCCTCCATAGAGCATTTAATCTCTTTCTTAACCTCCTCCAGTGTTTTTGGATTATTTAGCATACCCACATTTAATCTCCAAAGTGTGTTTTTCTTCCTCTTATTTAGACAAATAATAAGGTAATTAATACTGTGTCAGTACAAGTCAGTCGTTCCTATTTTACATTCCTCTATTCTGTATCTGTCTGTAATGTTAATAAAAAAAATAGTCCTCTGTAACGGGTGGAGGTCCCTCCAAACATCAAACATCCCGAGTTCGGCTAGAGAGACGTTGACAAGTTTCGACAGGCGGGTCTTACTTCTGTTGCCATTAGTTGTGTCGAGTTTAGCTTTTAAATCATGTTGATTTAGCTCTTGCTGAGAGAGATGTGTTTCCTGTAGATCAGGCATGGCCAAACTACGGCGTGTCTCTGTCCGGCCCGCGTGAAGGCAGTCAAAAATCGAACCTAACTTAGAAATGACACTTGAACCTGCAATGAGTATTTTAGTCGTTCTAAATGAGTCCAACGTTAGAAAAAAAGGAGCGACCCGGACTTCCCACAGTCTCTTTTCTATTAACATGGGAATTCAATTTTAATAATTTGTCAACTAAAAACACCGGTCATACTAGAACTACAGCTTTCTTCCCTTTATTCTCTGAATTTAATCAAAATCTTGTAGCTTTTCTCTGGCTCGTGTCGCTGCTGATGCGTAGCCCCTCCAGGATCCCTCCTTGCACTGCCACTCCGTCATAGTGCGGGGCACCGAGTGCCGCAGGCCCCTCCGCACCCGTCGCCACCGCCGTCTTCTCCGCCAGGCCGCGTCTCGCCAATTCCTCCTTTACCTCCTCTGCGCTGTTGTAGGTTCGAGTTCCCGTATCCCAGTGGGTCCTCATCTTGGTGAATGGCGTCTGGAACCGGATGCCCTTCTCCTTCAGGATTCTTTTAGCAGTGTTGTACTCCTTTCTCTTTTGGACCATCTCTGTCGCGTAATCGTGATGGAATGACGGTACTTTATTCCCCAGTTCTATTTTCTTTGTCCATAGCTCTCTCAGGACCCTCTCTTTGGTAGTAAATTCCAGAAAGTTAACAATGATGGGTCTCGGTTGGGCACCGTCCGCTGGCTTCTGTGCAAATGAGCGGTGTGCTCTCTGAATTTGGAAATTAAAATCTGCTGGCAGGTGCAGTTCACTTTTCAGCAGGTCTTCCACAAACTTGGCCACAGATTCTCCCTCCTCTCCTTCAGTGACTCCATAGATACGTAGGTTGTTTCTCCTCGGCCTGGACTCCAGGTCAGTTAACTTGTCCTGAAGAGCTTTTTGTTCTCTCAGTGATATGACCAGAGCGTCATTAGCTTCCTGTGCCCAACGTTCTAGCTTTTCAATCCGCGACTCAGCCTCGTTGATCTTGCCGGTCTGGAGCTCCTGTTCGGTGACGACTTTCGCAAGTTGTTGATTTATTTCGTCTTTGAAGTCGTCCAAGTCTTTTTCCACGTCGTTCCTTAGTGTTTCTCCAAACGTGCGAAGGACTTCTTTTGATTCCGTTTTTAAATCCCGTATCTCCTTGCTAATAATTTTTATGTCCGAGCCCTTTTTCGCGTCGTTAGTCACGAGGAGTTTGTTTCGCCATCTCCCTCTGTTTCAGAGCAAGCTGGTAGTTCCGCCATATTGTCTGTTACCGTGTTTCTGTTTTGGTTGAATCAAGTTTTCCTTCCCATTCCAACGTTCCCCTGATCACTTTGTAGTTAATATGATATTTGACAATAGTTATTCAAGTTTTCGGGGAGTTTTTACCCTGGACGGTCGAGAGCCCTGGTGTCGCGCAGTCTACCGCTTAATGGCCAAACCAGAAGTCCCTTCCCTCTAGCCTTTTCAAGGGGGAGGTGGCTAGACTCGGCTCTTGTGGGACGAGAAGCAGAAGGCCTGTCCGATCGGGGGGGAAGATGAGATCACATTTTTGTGGGTCAACACAAACTCAGCTGCGAGGACAGCAGCCTTGGACAATGACGACACTTTCTGTTCATTCAAGAACATTACCACCTTCTCTGCCAAAGAGTCTTTAAAATCTTCTAAAAGAACGAGCTCACGGAGTGACTCAAAGTCATTTTTGACATCATTAGCTGCACACCATTTATCAAAGAGGTTGCTTTTCTCTCATGCAAACTCGACAAAGGTTTGACCACTAGATTTTCTATGGTTCCTATTTTTGCCGGTAGGGCTCAGGAACAAGCTCATAAGCAGGAAAAATTGCTTCCTTTACAACATCATATTGCAGGCTGTCTTCTAAGAAAAGAGCAGACACCAACTGCTGTGCTTTTCCCACCCGCTTGCATTGGAGAAGGACAGGCCACATGTCTCTTGGCCAGTTGAGTGGCAAAGCTATTCGCTCCAAGGCACTGAAGTATGAATCAACTTCTGCCTCACGAAATGCTGGCACCAGAAAAATGTTTTTACTGGGGCTGGGCAACGATTAAAAATTTTAATCGCAATTAATCGCATGATTTACCTCATCAATCACGATTAATCACGTTGTATACGCAAAAGCCAATAATGAATTTAAAAGAAGTCTTTCATACACTTTAATTTAAATGTTCTGCCATATAAACGAAAGCACCATAACATTTATCGTCCAAACACTTAACATCAGCACTTTACACAGAAACATTTTTAATGTAAATCTAAAGTTAAAAAAAATGCAAACACAAAATTAAAGCTTATTGCCAATGCCAGGGCATTACTGTTATCCTGTTCCTTATGAAAAATAAAAAAAATCTACCTACAAAATCCTGAGCCACAGTAATAACAGGCAATTTCTGAGGTAACAGCAGAAACATTTTTCTTTTATCAGGACGACACAAAAACTTGTTTCTCACCGATCTCTCACTAAAGGCAGGAATATTCAATATGCATAACCAGTCTGCGTTCCCTTGCAAATGTCCCAGTTAGAAAGGGTGAGGCACAAAAACTCACTTCTTCACTTTTGGGTTTTTCTTCACAGGGGACTAGAATGTAAAGTCCACATTTATACTGGAGTTCCTTTGGAGAATCTCACTCAACTCAGTGCAGTTTGTCAGTTCCTGGAACTTGACGGCCAGTTATTTTAAATGTACTGCCATATGAATTAAAGTGCCATAACATATACTGTGCAAACACACTTTTAACATCAGCATTTTTGAACAATTAGCAGCTAAGAAAAAAAAAAAAGTGTAAATTTAAACTCAACTTAAACAATGTTATCAAAGCAATACAAAATTAAAGCTGTAAGCAGCGTTTGCGGGACTGAGCCCACCTGGCCACTGCCTGCTGTGACGTCCGCCACCTGGCCACGAGCCCCCGACACCTGCCGACGCTTCCCAACGCCTGGCGATTCCGCCCGAAACCCGCTGATGCCCCATTACTGACGCCGACGCCTGCTGATGACACATCAAGCACTGACTTGACATTACTGACTTGACATTTAGAAACATTTGATTTCTAAATGTGATTGATTACTGTATCATTTTGTAGATAATAAGCCTTAAAGTTGGCTTTTTGTTTTGTTTTGCGACAGCGCCAATATTCCATGTTTACTGTACAATAACATCAAATTGCTCCATAAGCTCTGTCAATGGTTGGTACAGTTGACCTCAGGACAACCTTGAATATATCTTCAATCATTATAAGGCATATTTAATGTACCATTTTGGAGATATTAAGCCTCAAAGTTGTTGTTTTCCTTTTTTTTTTTAGCTTTTCAAACAGGCAAAAAGGGCCCAGTACTCAATTTTTTACTGGACAGTAACATTGCTTTGCTCCATAATTTCTGTCAGTGGTTGGTACAGTTGACCTAAGGAACACCCTGACTATATCCTCAGTCATTATCAAGCATATGTACAGTATCATTTTGGAGATATTAAGCCTTAAAGTTGGCTTTTTTTTTTTTCTTTTTTTTTTTTTTTTTTTTGCGACAGCTCCAATATTCCATTTTTACTGTACAATAACATCAAATTGCTCCATAAGCTCTGGCAATGGTTGGTACAGTTGACCTCAGGACAACCTTGAATATATCTTCTCTTAATATTCTTGAATATTCTCACTTAATGTACCAGCTCCTTCCTGTAGACATGATATGTACAGTTAGTTATTCTTTGTTTGACGCAAGTGTTATATTAATTTCCTACTATCTGTACCGGTACTTCTTGTTAATTTGAAATAAACACTAACAGCATAATGTCAAAACAAAAACCGAACAAGTCAAACAGGAGCAGATCAGAAAACAAGGAGGCTTTGTACTAAAATATGGATAAAATATAAACAGGGAGTTGTCTAATGTCGTCAAGGAAGCCAACATTACGTTACCTGATGATCAGCATGTTGACTCAGAAAATCCTCAGGCTCCTGCTGCGACATTTCATTTGGGGCGACGGTTGTGACTTCACTGCTGGTCCCGTGAGAAACTCAAATCGGTCCCTCACGTTTGTGTTGCGTGGCATGGGTTAGGACATTGAGAGGCATTATAGTGTGGTTATGTGCACCAAATCGGACTCGGCTTCTAGCTCGATAGCCGTGCATAATTTATGCAAACGCAATGCTCTGTTTATGTGAACTCACGGAGTCCGACTCCTTGCACGTGCTCATCTCGACTCGATGGATTTATGAGCTTGATGACAAGTGTCACAAGTGTGTATTTTGTATTGGATTGATGTACTGCAATTCTAGTCATGTGAACAAGCAATTATCATTCCTAGTTATATGTGGCATGACGAAATACTGTACTACCAAGTTTGTATTGCAGTATCTTCAGTTTATGGGGTAGAGGGTGCTCAAATTGGATTGATTGAAGATGTAGTTTAGGTACAATTTGTTTGTTTTTATCAAAATTTAAGTTGATTGCAGTTCAAGGTGGCACAATCCTATCAGATGTTGTCATTTTGTCACAAAGAACACTGGTATTTGATGATTATTACCATAAGTACCACCATGTTGCAGGCATTGTGGTTACAAGTTTCACTCCAATTTTGATTGTTGTCTGTATGACTAGCAATCCGTTGAGCTGTCTAGGGTTATCATTCAGATAAGGTGTCACAACTTTTAATTGCATGGGAACTTTGGGATCCATGGCAGATGGGCATTGTAAAAAAACGGATCTTGAGTCGGAAGGCTAGCTTGTCCTAATTGTGACCTTAATATGATGATTTTTTTTCCCTGCCAGATTGAGGAGAAATTAAATGGACATCCAAACCGGATGTCCATTCATGTCCATTTAAGCAAGCATTTTTGCAGATTTTAACATTGACTTGCATTAATAGGCGATGAATGAGCTGCGGCGCATTCTGGATAAGGGCAACAGAAAATTCATTGATGAACTAAAAAAAGAGATGAGAAGACTTCTGCACCAATGTGTAATTTTATGGTGTTTGGGAAAGAAATTAAGTGATGATGCCACGCATAACGCTGGTTGTAGTTCAGTAGAGTCATTTTGCTGTGTCTCTAATTGACTGTGTAGCTGTTTCCTTGGACATAGGATGGTTTATGTTGCGCTGAATGAATAGATGCAGAATGGTAATACTCTTCATGCTGAAAAAATAAGATTTTTTTGTGATCAACACAAACCTAATAAGACTCATTTTTAGGAAGACTAACTTTGAACTCAAAGTTGATTTGTTCTATTCCAGTGGAATATTCCATCGCGCTGCTCAGGGCACTCCCCACACTCTTTCCTTCACCAAGTCCACCACCGAAGAAGCTGGGACATGCCAGTGAGGCACTGCTTCATGTCATTCAGGTGAAAGTTTGTTCGCATTTTCTCACATTCAACACTTCATAGTTCCATGCATGGATGTGGCGTTTCCTTCTTCTTTTTCTTTAGCCAACAGAAGATCCCACAATGTACTCGCAGAAGAGGTCTTTCTGCACTCCTGTGTTGCTGTTTGATGGGACCCGCTGTCTCATCTGTCTTGGAGCCACTCCCGCCACCACGCTTGCCAAGGAAGACTTGAGTGACGGTCTGCTTCATCTGATGGATTACTACTATGCCCTGCACCTCACATATCCAAAAGTGTGTGGCAACCCTTCTCTCTGTCATTCAGACAGAAGTGCTACAGGACACTATCCATGAGTGAGACACCACAGCCTCATACAAAAAAGACCATGGCAGAATGGAAAGATTTTATTGGGGAGTAGAGCTGTGTACTAGGCATAGGTAGTGATACACTCCCCTAAACATGTTATCAGTGGTGATAGGAACACAACACTATATGCTGTCCCCATACTGTTTTTGTTTTTTTTGTGTAACTGAGTGTCAGGGAATCTGAATCAATATTCAATAATGATGACGGTGAATATTGTAACAATTGTTACTTGCGTTCTAGAAATGATTGCTTGAGATTGTTTTAAGATGCAATGCCTTTGTGACGTTTTTATTACAAGGCAGTGATGGCACTGTCAGCAATTTAAGTGAATAAATAGTTGTTGACAATATTAATTCTGTTTGATTAATTATTTTTTTTGGGGGGGGGAGTGGGCGTAGGGGGGGTGGATGCTTTGTCTCATTTTGAGAAAAAAAAGCTCATATTGTGAACACTTAAATTAAGAAGAATTGCACTGTTAGTAGGTCTGGTTTTAAGATCTTTTCATTCAAATTAAGAAAGAAGCAAACGTGAAAAAAGAATTGAGAAGCTAGTATCAAGTTTATTTGACTTAGTACAGTCCTTGGAATGAGTGCTTTACTGTTTATTTCAAGAGTTTTTTCATTCTTCAAATACCTAGATATATCGTCTTATTTTAAGAAATCTTACCAAGTCTAAATATCTTACTGCATTGGCAGATAATTTGACTTGTTTCTAGCCTGTTCTTTCTCAATTTAAGTGTTTGTTTCTTAGATATATTTTGCAGTGTGTGGACACCGAGGGGAGCTCTAGAATTGTCTCATTCAACCAACCAACGAGCCAATCAGCAGTGGCGTCACAGGCCCTCCTCCTTCTTTGTTCTCTCTCTCACTTTGACTTCTGCACTGGACAGCCAGGTTTGTGGAGGGAAGGTTGGAACAAAGTAAGGACGGGGTACCCCATACATTCATGTACGTAGAGTCACTAAGTCTTAAACTCACCAGGTTTGTATCGCATATCGATAGCCCTAATGCCACACAAGTCTGAGGGTCAAAGGTCAACTTTGTCCTAGAGACATGGGGCCACTTGCTTTTTCATCAGCAGCCCCCAAGAAGCGCACACGCCAAATTTGGGGCTTCTAGTTCTTGAGGAACCCCAAAACCCTAACCCTAGTTTCAGCCTTATCGTTAACCCTAATTCAATGCAAGTCCATGGAGGTCAAAGGTCAAATTTGTCACAGAGACATGGGGCCACTTTCAGGTTCATCAGGATCCTCCAGGACACGCCCATGCCAAATTTGGGGCTTCTAGCCCATGAGGAACCCCGATACCCTCACTCTAATTCCAGCCTTATCGCTAAACCCTAATGCAGTGCAAGTCTATGAAGGTCAAAGCTCAACTTTGTCCGAGAGACATCAAGTGTTTTTTTCATGAATCATTCATAAATGTTAAGAGTTTGCTTTGTGGCGAATTCACAATAAAAATACATTGACACTGTCAAAGATGGACTCAAGCACTATTATTGAACTATACTGTATTTTTTGAGTGATGTGCTTTTGACAAGCGCTGCGCACAGGAGGCCCATTTGTTTTTGTTTTTTTGAAGGGGGCCCAAAATTCCTGGCGGCGCCCCTGAGCGGGCATCTCCAGCACCAAGGCAGTGGAGCTGCCGGCCACAAGAGAAGAATTAACCAGTCCATTGAAACCATTTGTTTGGTCTAGTGAGTGGCAACAGTCCTTTGAGGATCTTAAGTGCCTTCTCAGCTGTAACCCTGTCCTGTCTGCTCCAAATTTTTCCTCATTGGCTAGAAGCCCCAAATCTAGCGTGGGCGCTTCTTGGGGGCTCCTGATGAAAAAGCAAGTGGCCCCATGTCTCTAGGACAAAGTTGAAAATTCACCCCATAGACTTGCATTGAATTAGGGTTAACAATAAGGCTGAAACTAGGGTTAGGGTTAGGCTTAGCTGAAATTAGGGTTAGGGTTTCGGGGTTCCTCAAGTACTAGAAGCCCCAAATTTGGCGTGGGCGCTTCTTGGGGGCTCCTGATGAAAAAGCAAGTGGCCCCAAGTCTCTAGGACATAGTTGAAAATTCACCCCATAGACTTGCATTGAATTAGGGTTAACAATAAGGCTGAAACTAGGGTTAGGGTTAGGCTTAGCTGAAATTAGGGTTAGGGTTTCGGGGTTCCTCAAGTACTAGAAGCCCCAAATTTGGCGTGGGTGCTTCTTGGGGGCTCCTGATGAAAAAGCAAGTGGCCCCATATCTGTAGGACAAAGTTGAAATTTCACCCCATAGACTTGTATGGCATTAGGGTTAGGGTCCAAGAGTACACATACACATTTTCTTTTGCTTTATTGATTTAAGCTCATCGTCTCCAGCTGCAAAGGTACAGAAACCTTTCTGTGTTTTGATGTCGTGTGTGAGAAAACATCACTTTTTTCTGTAAACTTGTGTTATCATTGTCCTTCATTGAAAATGACACAATCTTTCATTTCATTGTTCAGATGCCGAACACCAAGGCATTCCGTCGCTCTCTGGCCATGAAACGACGCCTGGAGCAAAAACGGGATTGGACACCTTTTCCACCTCGGAAGGACTTTGAACGTCGTGAGTACTTCCACGTTCATGATTTCATGTTCTGCCTGTGTTGTTATGTTGTATTCCAAATAAATCTTACAAAAACATATTTAGATTTTTCTTTTTTGTCAATTTACACAGGGCGCGGTACTGGTCAGCGACCTGGGTGCGAAGATGGCCCGTTTTGCTCCTGACTGACAAAACAGTGCAAGTTCGTTCTTAAGGCCCAGCAACCAGACAAGAAGGTATGGGTCGTGATTTTGTCAAGCCACGAGTTTCTTTATGTTTTTGTTCTGGTGGTGGGAGACTCACATCTCTGTCCACTTGTGGATGGTTTTGTGTTCTCTCCCCGGGCAACAACCTTGAACACGGGCTTGTAACAGACTCCGCCCAGGATTTTGCTGCGCTACTGGCAACTGTGTTGGACCGCTGGCCCAAGGTTTGTTTATCTGCTGTGACAAACAAATTTGAACACATGAATGTCATCGCCACTTTGTTTTATCAATATCAAGTAATTCCATGATCCATAGTTCAATAACAAGAATATTCATGAATTTATTTTGCATTTTTATGTTTGTTTGGGTTTTTTTTTTTATACAACTATTTTGTAGGTGTTTGTGCTTGACTTTCCACCTCGCCTGACTGTCAAGCCAGAACTACAAACAGCGCTACGTCAAGTATATCATCGTGTTGCTGCACGCATGGGTGTGTAAAATACATATTTTTGTTGTATTTTTTTCTCTTCAGTGACACTGTGCTAACAGATATTTCTTAGAATTGTGTGATTACATAATTGATTATGTGACACTTCTTCCAGGTTTAACATTTGTGTATATGACTGATCACCTCCCCCTTCGTCAGCTGTACATGGTGGTGTTATGACGGTGTAAGTTTGCCTTCTTCAGCCTTACTTGCTCTTCATTTGATATGACAAATATGTGTTAACATGTTGTTTTCTGTTTAGGTGCACCTCAGGACTGATTTTGGTGGAGCGTCTGCATGCTGCAGTGCTCCATCAGCTCGCACCCCCTTCACCTAGGCCAGGGGTGTTGTGCCACAACCAATCATCGCCCAGGGTGTCTCCCAGAGTGGTTGTGACAGGTCCTGTCCACATGCCAGTGTATGGACCCGCTCCTGAATGGACTCTTGTTGGACAGGAGGTTGAGGTAACCTGTTCATCCCTCTTTTTTTTTTTCTTCCCCCAATCGTGTATTTGTCAAACTGTGCAACTTTTTATTTTAAAAATGAACACTTATCCTAAGTTGACTCTGATTTCCTCTCCTCTTTTTTATAGACAGTACCAACAGCTGTTGAGACTGCATTTCACACAGACATCCCGTCCAATCCCGTGTGGTTTAGTGAGGCTAAGGCTTAATCTCTCCTGTCCTGTTTGTGGGGGCGCTAATCCCGTAAGAGTCAAGTAGGCGTAAGCAGCGGCCGGTGAATAAGACGAGTTAACAACGGAAGAGCACATGCAAGAACGGCGGAAAATACCAACAACGGAAAACAAATCAAAGACCCACCCGCAAGTTACCACTCTAAAGTGTGGACCCACTTTGGCTTTTACGAGACGGATGACGGGAGGAAACTTCATAAAGAATATGCAATCTGCAAGAACTGTTTTGCGAAGGTAAAATACAATGGCAACACTACGAATCTGCAGAGCTGCCTCGTTCGCTATCACCCGTCCCGTTTTTCCCAGAATTGTTTTCTTTTTTCACCACCTGTCCCGGGAAAGATAAAATCTCTCCCGGGACACAATTTGTCCCGTTTTTTATGGAAAATGACAAAACCTCATTTAATTTCCGTCTGTGGTCTAGATAGGGTTGCCAACCCTCCCGTAAAATATGCGATTGTCCCATATTTGGCAACTAAAAAGCCTGTCCCGTAATGAACTGATGGGGGACGCACTTCACTTTGTCCCGTATATTTTGGGGACGCGGTTATTTATTTATTTATTTTGTCTGCATCATTTTTTTTTTTATTGATTTTCAGAATCGGGGCAGTGAAAGGATTTTTTTCCCTCTCTCATCTTCCCGTCGGTTTGTATATCCCAAGTCCCCAAGTTGAGATAAGACAAGTTGCTACTGACTTTACATTACCAGAAAGCACTGTCCTTGTTTACATGAAAGTTATTAATGTTCATGCACTTTAATATGTTTGCTTGTGCAGTGCACGTTTGTTTGTACATTATACAAAGTTTTGGAATAAATGCAAGATCACAGGCATTTTCCTTTTTATGGGTATTCTTTTCTTTTTCAGTCACATATTGTGACGACCCTGTCTCTATATAACTTGTTGTGGCTCCCAGATGTTTTCCCATTTCTAGGTAGCGGTGGATGTGGGAGTGGCATCTTCCGATTAGGACACCTGTGCCGATGCCCCCCGCAGCAGAAAAGGCCGACTGCGTGTGCCGCTCGGTCTCTTCCCCATTCTCCATCCAGCAGCCATGGGCGTCTGGCCGACTCTCAGCTTCTTCTGTTCTGTTTTGCACCTGACAACACCCCACATCCTATTATTCACTCATCCACACTTACATTACTGATGAATACTGACAAACACACACCATATATTTCATTATTTTGCTTACAATTATCTATTTTGTTATAATAAACCTTTTGATTAATTGCAATCCGCAATCCCTTCCGTTATTGTCATAACTCTTGAGCCGGGTTATGACAATATCGTCTGCAAAATTTCGAAGATATCGTGTGTCGTGATGTTGTCATTATCGTGGGCCAAATATCGTCACAGTATCGAATCGTGGGTTAGCCGTATCGCCCCACCCCTATTATCAACACAAGATCACATATGTACAGTACATGTACAGTTTAATTAGTGTGTTACTTTGTTTATGAATTAATTTCTTTATGTTCTTCCAGATGTCCAGCCTGAGACGTCGATCAGCACGCGTTGCCTCAAAAACCAAAACAAACAAGTGAGATGTTGGTATTTGGGATATGTGTATTTCATTGTGTGCATCTTTGTGATAGGACAATAAATGCAGTTCTTTAAACGTTACTTTGTGTCCTTGTATTTGCAGGTGTGGGCAACACGTTCAACTGTCCACATGACTGAGTCTGCCTCCAGCAATGTCACAGCAGTGCAGCAGGTTTGTACTTATTCATTTCCACTTCATCACCTGTGTGTGTTTTCTAGGCTTTACACCGATCTTATCGGCTGTATCGGATCGGCCGATATTTGGCATTTTTAGAAACGTTTGTGATCGGGCGTCATGTCATGAATCACCGATCAATGACGTCATGGTCGTGTTGAAACTTTTTTAATCTGTTTCATTTCCTCCAAAGTAGTTTCACAGCATCGACATGTTTATTTGTTTGTATCCGAGAGCTAATGATTCATGATTCAAAAACCTTCATTTTCGTCTTCGTGCCTCTTCCTTTTTTGAGTACTGTCGCTATGTGACGGACAATAAAGTTTCTTTGAATCTTCACGACAGCAACATCCATGGGCGACACAAACAAACGTGTCGGGGGTGTGGAAGTTTTTCAAAGTGAGAGAAACAGACATAGCGCAAGCTATCTGCAATATATGCAACGCTACAGTACCTAGCGGGGGAACTTTGGCAAAAAATTTCAACACCACAAATTTAATCAGGCGCTTGGAAAAGATACACACGGAGGAGCATGTCGAGTTCAAGAAACACGCGGAGAAAGAAAAGCAAACTCTGAAACGGATGCTAAAGCAAACAACTTTAGACGGTGCTCGTGAGAAGGCAAGGGGTGTACAGAAACAAGTATTTATTGCCTCTAACGTGATCGGATCGGTAATATATATATATATATATATATATATATATATACATATATATATACATATATATATATATATATATGTCTTTATTAAATTCACAAACATTACAATTTACACATGACAGGAGGCAAATGACACTTGGCGTCATACCGCCATACCCACAGCAGAGGTGGAGAGCTGCTGACGTCACTTTCCTGCGCCGCGCGCTTACTTTGAGATTGCGATTTCGTTTTCGAGTTGTGGTAACTCTTGTGCAGGGCAGGACCACGAAAATTAAAAAGCAATGCCCTCAGTTTTCTTTTTGATTGTGTCATAAAAGGTGCGACACGAATAAGAAAATGAAAATGCATATAGCAATATTTATTAATGATTTTAATTATGAGTCAAATAATGCAGTTTCATTCTTAAAATGAAAAAGCATTCTGCTATTGCTTTTTCATTTTTGAATTTTACATTTCATATTGAATTTTGGTAACTCTTTGCTGATGCATGTTTTGAAAATTAAATCTCAAATGTGTTTTCCTTCATTTGAATTAAGTACAAGAATGAGCAGTCATGAATAAGAAAATGAAAATGCAGTTTGGATTATTTATTAACAATTTTTTTTATGAGTCAAATAATGCAGCCACGTTCTTAAAATGAAAAAGCATTTCTGCTGTTGCTTTTTCATTTGGATTATGGTAACTGTCTGCTTCCACACTCCAGTGGTTCTGCACATTAGTATAAATAGAGTGATTCTCTATCATGACATCACAGGACGGCGGCACACTGACTCATTCCATGAACCTGGACACTGATGATCCAGACTTTGGACCAGATGAGCCAACAGGCCACAGTGGAAATGGGTCAGAACATGGGACTGGCTGCTGAAAGGATACAGGTAGGTGGCGCTGTCATCCCAAGTTGTGTGGTGTGGAGGATCGGGGCCAAAGTTCCAGATGCTCACAGATGTGACTGTGGATTCAGGAGGAGTGTTTGAAGGCTGGACTCCCAACAGTGATTGGCTGCTGAGGACCTCTCAATCACAATCAGGTTTTTTAGTGGCTGTGAGATTGAAAGTGAGATTGCATTGTCCAGGGAGGAGGACAGCAGTCAGTCATGTTTCACCTCCAGTCAACACGCAGTGGTTCACATGAAGGTCCAAGAGGCCTACAGACCTACACAGAGTCTGGATGTGGCAGCACAGTGGCATCATTGTCTTTGTTCTGTTGTTTGGTCATTGTGATCCAATGTCATGTGAGAGAAGGACGAGTGCAGTTCTATTGGAGTGAGTTGCTTACAAATACAGATCGCACGATTTCTATCCCAATTGTTAAGTGGGAAAGAGACCTGTCTCTCCAGCCTCACTCTAATTTCTGGAGAACAATCTGCCTGAACACCTGTTCACTGATAAAACAACCTATTCTACAATTAGTTAATTTTAAAGTACTCCACAGGATCCACTACACTGGACAGCGGATGTTTCAGATGGGCATGACCGCCTCTCAGACCTGCTCACACTGCACAGTTAATGTCCCAGATAATTACCTACACGCTGTATGGCATTGCCCACCAGTAAATAAATTCTGGCACGTAGTATGCAATGATCTATCAGCACAGGTTGGTTACAACATCACAGCCACTCCTTCTTTTTGTCTCTTAGGGGACCTCAGTGATATCACATCAGATAAGGCAGAATCTCGCATGCTGATCACCTCCTTATCTATCGCTAAGAAAACAATCTTTCCCACTCTGGATGGGCCCTGTGCAGTCCGGTGCCCCTGGGGTGTGAGACCGGCTGGGCCTATGGGGACCTCGCCACTTGCGGCGATGCGCCATACTGGGTCCGTAGGGGGGGGGGCATCTGGGTGCCCGGGCCTGCCTTGGGTACCGATCCTCCCAGTGGGTGAAGGGGCTGGGTCCTGTCATGGGGATGAGTCCGGTCTCGCTTGCCCTGGGGGGCCCCCGTCCGGAGGACGAGCTCTGCTGTCTGTTCGCCCCGGGTGGTGTCCCTTCTCCTTGGGGTATCTGCCTCCCTGTCATCTTGCCCTGGCTCCTCGTGGGGTGGGTGCCCTCCGGTCCGGGGGCCTGCTTCTCCGGGCCTCTTCCTGGCCGGTATGGCGGCGGGTGTGCCGTGTCCGGGCCCCGCCGCCCTGGGCTCGTCGCTGGCATGGGGCGGTTGCGGCCTCAGAGGCCGCACTATTTGGCAGCCTACTTCCAGTGACGTACTTAAACACACCCACTCCCACATTCAGGTACACACACCACCACATCCACACACACACACACACACACACACGCACACACACACACACACACAGGAGCAGCAGCTCGAATTGGCTGAGAGCTAAATATCTTCTTATCTTACTGGGTGTAAATGAATCTGTCCATTTTTTAAATGTCGAAATTTAACATTTGGTTTCTATTTTTTCAGATATTATTTCTGTCAAATTCATTTGAATCAACAGAAGAAGAAAATCAGTGAGTAGTTCAAACTTTGTGTGTCT
Source organism: Nelusetta ayraudi (assembly GCF_046127955.1). Taxonomy (NCBI): domain Eukaryota; kingdom Metazoa; phylum Chordata; class Actinopteri; order Tetraodontiformes; family Monacanthidae; genus Nelusetta; species Nelusetta ayraudi. The sequence continues at coordinate 1,254,297 of NW_027466195.1, read as the reverse complement.
TTGTGTTCAGTTTTTCTGCTGTAGTTGTGCTTTTCTTTTCATTCCAGATGAATTCCACTCAATTTCCTTTTCAAACCTTGTAGGTGTTGAGTGAGCTGCAGCGCCCCCTGGCTACAAGTTTCATACTGTGACTCTGCCGACCAAGGTAAAAAACCAACAAACTCTGACACTTTGCTGAGGACCTCCTGGAGGAGCTGAAGGTGCAGAACCTTCTCAGGCCTCTCTGAGGAGGAACTTGCGGCTGTCGGTCCTCTGCTGCCCCCTGCTGGTCACACAGGCCTCTTACACCTCCGTTTGTCTGTTCAGCACATATTCAATTTTTTAATGGCTCTATAAACGTCACTGATGAGACGATTTTATGATTCCTGCAGTTAAATCTTTTTAATTCCAAATCTGCAAAAAGCTTCTGATCAATGAAGACAGAGTTGATTAAAATGATTTCAAAATTGACCCGTTTGAGAAAAGCTGCACTGTGGCATTGTTTGCATGTTGTTTTAGCTCTCAGTGGCTTCATTTCGCATCTTTCTTAAAAGCTTTGTTTAGTGGTCCATTGTGGTCAATGGGACACTGAACATCCGATTTGTGTGCCCGAGTTTTAAGAGGATCAGGTGCGGACATTTTAGCATTTAAATTATTATGGCTTATTAGCATAGGTACGTAGTACCTCACCTGTCCGTTCTTTTTACAGTGCTTCCTGAACACCTCACCGGCACACTCCAGCCGCCTGCAAGCACAAAGCTGCGCAGAGCCTCCTCGTTGTTCTTCTCACCTGGAGGACACTTGGTGATCAAGACCTGTGGCCCAAAACTCGGTCCTATAAGATAAGTGCAGGAACACTGCCGCTTTGCCCGCACTTGATTGTGCTAGCCGCCCCGTACAGACGGTGGACGGTGCATGTTGCTTCCGTCCCGCCTTGGTTTTACTTGTTGTTTTTCCGTTCTCGTTGTGTTTTTCTTCGTTTGCTTACGTCGCCACTGCTGACCCTCAGACAGCAGACGTTACACTATCAAGTCGCCGGTCCAGCTACAGTGGTGTGCGTGCGTGCGTGTATGCGTGTGCGTGGTTGGTGGGAACTTGGTTGGTGTGTGTGTGTGTGTGTGTGTGTGTGTGTGTGTGTGTGTGTGTGTGTGTGTGTGTGTGTGTGTGTGTGATTGCATTGTTTGTTTGTTTTTCTTGCTATTTCAGTACATGTGACAGATTTTAGGGAACTTTTAGTAACCAACTGTTTATCTTTTCTTTTGTAGTCGCTGAGAGCTGCTGGTGGTGGCGGTGTCCCGGGTGGTGGGCCCCTTCGAGTGCTATGACCCGGGATTGTGGTTGTTTTCTTCTTTTTTTTTTGCACTTCACTTTCTTTGCAGGTGTGTCACGTGTGAGTGGGGTGTTCCTTGTTTTCTTTGGTTCCTCCCCCGTTTGGCCCCCTCATCGGTAAGCCTCAGTTTCTACACCAAGAATAAGGAGCTCAGTAGCTCCGTTTTAAGTGTTGGTCTGTTTGTTCCTTTTATTTTTAAATGTTGAATAAAAGTTGGTTTGATATTTTAAACATTCTGAACCACGTCTCCTACTCCTTCCTCGTAGAACTTACCTGTGTGCCTAATTATTACTTTTGTGTTTAGTAGAACTCCCTGGGTGAAATTCCCAGGGTGGCGTTGTCGGTTCCTTTTCATTTTGTTAAATTCCCAATATTAAATCTTGCTTTATCAGATAGCCATAACCACTCTCATCGCCACAGGATATTTGAGTCAACTGAGTCAAACTGTCGTGTCTACTTTCCAGTCTCAATAAAAATGTTCACTACTGCTTTGTGCGAGCTTCTTAAATGGAGGTTTGTCGGGGTTTTTCCCTTTTTAGAAGCAAGCCACATATTTTGTGTCTTTCCACCACAAGACATTGGCTTTTGTCACTCTTCATCGTATTGGGAAAAAGTGGCATATCGGACTTTCCCGCCGTGAGTCGCTCGTCAACATACTGCTGTGAAAGAAGGGTGACGTCACAGAACGCGAGGTGCATTTAGGTGCTGCTGCGTAAAACGCAAACATTATCCTGGGCAAGTATTCATTTGACAGACGTAAACGAAGTGAAATATGACTTCAATTTAAGTTTGTTTTAGTTTGTTTTTATAAACACACAAAAAAGTTTGAGTTAGTTATCGTTTTTGAAAAAAGTTCTTGACTTCTACTTTAGAGATATTGATGACGAGTTGTTGCATATAAACGGTGTGACTATGTGGTTCGGCAAGCGGTGGTGCTGTCTGTACATAGCTTAGCAAACGGCTAGCGCTAGCACCCCCTTTCAATGCCTGAGTGAAAAGATCCACACGGAGTGTTATGACCCACGGGTGGGTCTAGGTGCCTCTATCTTTGTGTGTGTGTGTGTGTGTGTGTGTGTCTGACAGTGGACGACGCCTTGCAGGTGCGGTCCTGGATGTCGGCTGCTGATTGGACGCGCCACGGCTGAGAAGGAGGAGCAGTCGAGCCAGCCTGACGGTCGTCCCTCCTCCGCTCCCAACTCTGCAGTTAGTCACTTCTGAAATGCTGTTAGAGCACGCAGCCGTAGGTAGTGATGGCCGATCGAGGCTTTGTTGAAGCTTCGACACTTGTTTCAAAAAATGGTTCATTACTCGAGGCTTCAATGACACAGTGCTCGAGGAGGTCATCTAGTGCTCAATAAAATGAAGGGCAATGGAAACGTGTTCATTGTTTCATAGGTTGTTTGGGATTTGATTCGCCATGCATTCTTGTTGGACAACACTACATGCTTGTATGGTTCAATGCTGACACAATAAAATAAAAATGAAAAATAAAGACAATGTCTCTTTTTTGGCACGACTGATTGTAGCAGACTATAGCTCTTATACTTAGCCTGACAGTTTGTGCAATGAATTATATTATATCCTAAAACAAGACTAAATAGCCCATAGTTTAAAAATATGTTCAATTGTAAGTGTTCAGTGGGTCAGATGTCAAATGTGATCTATTTAAAATGTAGAATAGATGAGCTAAATAACACATATATAATACACATTGATGGGAATTGAACCGTCGCCTCAGTCTTGCAAGTCCAAGATTGTCATAATGTACCACAAACCCAAATCACACTCCCTTTTTTCATCGAAGCTGTTTAAGTAGCGTTAGCACACCGTGATTCCTCATCAACTACAGGCCTACACTTCAAATAATTATGAGAAAAATCCAACGTAAAGAGAGCACTTCCATTAGGAAATAGTCAACATGAAATTTCGTCCTCTACTGACACCTGCTGGTCAAATTGAATAGTTGCAAATATTGTGAAGAAGTTGTCATCTAATTCTAATCCTAAACAATATGGCCATTCCAAGTGAAGTATTAAGACAATTAATCAGGTTTGTACTGCTTGATTGAACACATTCATCCCGCTCCAGTGCACTAAAACCCACTTCCCTTCAGGACCGTGTCAGCGAAGCCAAAACTTCCTTGAGTGACGTTGTTTCCCAGCATGCAATGCGAGCTAGCGATTCACAATACTATTTCGTCACAAACATGGATGTAAAAAATAAAAAGGGACGAAAAATGAAACTTCAGGAACAACAACCATTGCAATACAAGCAGAACTGGGCCGAAGTTTTATATAAGTTTTATATTATGTACACCATAATACAGCCTTCTGGTGGAAAAGCCATACTATTTAAGCCGTGTCCTCCTATGGCACTTCCGTGGGTGGAAGCTCATCGTAGAGGTCACGTGCTGTTTGTGCGTCTCTCTACCGATTACCTCGGGGGGAGGTCTAGAGACGAGATCGTTGACCTTGCAGGGGATCTGATTCAGGTGAGTATATGGTAAACATGGATCAATGTAGTCAGTCGTAACAAGAGAAGCTTGCTAGCGGAAATAATGCACTACAAGTGAATGTCACACATTTTTTTTGTTTTGTATGAGCATTTAAAAAAACAACATAATAATAATATGGATTTTGACCATGTATGTTTTGGAGTTCATTGAAAGAGGTTTATATATATATATATATATATATATACATATATATATATATATATATATATATATATATATATACATATATATATATGTACATATATATCTATATATATATATATATATATCTATATATATATATATATATATATATATATATATATACATATATATGTGCGAGTGTGTGTGTGTAACTTGTGTGTGTGTGTAACTAACTTATCTATTTCTATCCATCTATCAAACTTACTATCTAGGGATCTATCTACTACTAACTCTCAAAAAACTAACAGACAACCAAGAGCAACAAAACCAACCTACTGCAATTCGTATATTTTAGTGTGTGTGTGTGTGTGTGTGTATGTGTGTGTGTGTGTGTGTGGGCGGGGGGGGGGGGGGGGGGCACAGTGAGCACAGTGATGGTTCCAAAGCATAAAGTGTATCTTCAGTCTCGATTGTATGTGTGGGAGTTCCTCGGGTTCAGCCCAGCTGATTTAGTGTTCGGTGAGAGGACCTTCGCGTCTGTTAAGGGGTAAGTGGGAGAATAATGTGTTAGATTACGTCATTTTTTTTCGTGAATGCTTGCATCGTGCTTGTGAAACTGCTCACAAAACTCTTGTCGCCAGCCAGTCTAAAATGAAGCAGCAGTTTGACAAGAAAGCTGTGGCTCGAGTTTTTGAGACAGGCGACCGAGTGTTGGTATTGTTGCCGTTACCCGGTTCCCGTTTGCAGGCTCATTTTTCTGGTCTGTATGTCGTGGAGCGCAAACTTTCCGATACAGATTATGTAGTGCACACTCCTGATAGAAAACGATCGTCCCGCATCTGCCACGTCAAAATGTTGAAAAGTTACGTCCGGTTCACACTGGACGTGGAAGCGCCGAGCGCTTCCATTCAGCGCCCATGTTAATCAATGAGTGCGTTTACATGCAGAGCTTAATCGGACTAAGCAATAATTCTGTTTTCTCGTCCAATCGGAGTTCTCACCTCGGCCTTCTCAACCTTTCGGTTGACATATTAAATCTATTATGATATGGAACGATAGTTCATAATGTACGTGTTACTTGCTTTGCAGATAAGGTGTACCCTATTTCTTGTGCTCCTGGTTATTTTAAAAGGCAGACAAGAACGTTGTTTGCTGTTGGAGGGCTACAACAACACTTCGATGCTACGCTTTGTGTCGTCGCTACGGACCCCAAACTCTCGTTCTTGTTGGATTCGGGTTCGGAGCAGACTGGTGGGAGAGTTTGTGTACAGGTTTTGCAAAGGAACGGTGTTTTCAGTTATACACACGCTCATTAAAGTGCCGACCATGGAGGAAGCTGGTGCCGCTGCACGCCGTTTCCAGCAGAATAACAGCGAAATTACCAAAATAAAAACAAATCAGGAAAACATGTCTTTGCTGTGCTTTTATTTACAAAGTTAAAATTCTTCTAACTTACAAAAAATGTGAACGAAAAGGTAGAAATATAAATACGAAGGAATACGTATTTGTTCAGGGGTGCGCAAAGCCGGAGCCCTGCATTTGCTGCGCTACCCTTTTTAAAAAGGTCTCCGTTGCACGTTATTTTAATATGTCCATCTCTTTTAGAAGAGAAAGCATCGCCCCGGTCTCATCCTCTCTCCAAATGTCAACATTCTTATTCGCGTTTGCCAGGTTGTTTCGCACCGTCTGTTTTGTTAGACGACGTAGTTGTGCGGTCATGAGTCGCGAGAGCGAGGCGTGGCGCATGCGCACTCGCATTGTCCAGTTAATAGTCCGATTAAGGCGTATACATGGCAGAGAAATTCGAATTCCAATCGCATTATCTGGGTGTCTCAATCGGAGTTCTGCGATTCCAATCGGAGTTCTCAAACTCCAATCATAATCGGAGTAAGGTGTTTACACGCACGTGAGTTCTCCGATCATAATCGGACTAAGGCAATAATTCGATTTTCTCTCGTGCCATGTAAAGGCACTGAATGTAGTGGTTCAGACCAGATGCGAACAGGCGCGCGGCTCGTGCCATTCATTTCAATGGAAGCGGAAGCGCCACGAAGCGGAAGCGCCACGAAGCGGAGCGCCGACGAATTTCGCGAGCGAGGCTCCAACTGGTTCACACCAGACGCGAACAGCTCCGCGACGGTCGACAAGCGCTTCTGCTCAGCTGCAGTCTTTTTTTCACTCCCACTTGAGCTTCTTTTTTTTTTTTTTTTTTAATTAAATAAAAAAAAACATTTTCATCATCGCCCCCCCTCGCCCCGTAGCCAGCCTGCTCCGTAGCTTACTTTTGTGTGTGTGTGTGTGTGTGTGTGTGTGTGTGTGTGTAAATAAATAGAAAATCGCACTCAGGTGTCCATCTCAAGACAAGACCTCTTTCATAATGATCATTGACCGGCATCTCTAGGATCAAACAGACGTATTTTGATCAAGTCTTCCTCTGTGTGTGTGTGTGTGTGTGTGTGTGTGTGTGTGTGTGTGTGTGTGTGTGTGTGTTTAATCTCTCTCGCACTCTGATACAATGTACTGACAAATATAACATACAAATATGATATATGATCGAATTTATCATTCGGTTTTTATTTTGAAATTAGTTTATTTTGAAAATTCACCGGATTTTCTCGTTTTTATTGAGCGACTTCCTGTACTATTGACGAGGATCGCTCGCGGCTCGCGCACGAAATAGAGCAGACGCCGAAACAACAAATGCATGCCGCGAGCCGCGCGCCTGTTCGCGTCTACTGTGAACCACCACATTGAGTGGTGTGAACCGGGCGTTACGTCGCTCGGAAAAATGTGTCGCCTGAGCCTCCGCCCCCTCCGTGCCCATTGGCGGAGGGAGGGCTCATTGAAAAAAAAGAAAAAAAAAGAAATCGGTGTTCCTTCGGCGCGCCTGGGAAACTCTGAAATTATGAATAACTTAAGCTTGTTTTTGTCCCATTTGTCTGCATCAGCCCGTCATGATATTGTTAAATTAATTGAGAGCCACCCACTATTGTTTTCTGACCACCCCCGCCGTACGTCAGTTTTGCACCATGACATAGAAGTAGAGGGACATGCCACAACTAAGCTGCACGCACACAGAGTCATTATTGGGAAGTTAAGAAAGAAGCTTTGGCTCTCCTTCTGACAGTGCCCATCTTGATGTTAATTTGGGGTCAGGTTTTTACAGACCATAATGCCCTCGTAGATGCGGTGGTCTTTCCCCCTGCAAGACTTCAATCTCCAGCTTTGCCACAGGAAGGGGGGTTGATAATGTGTTGGCAGATGCATTATGATGTGGACTAGCTGCGGAATTTTATTTCGGGGGAACTGAGCTGTTTTTCTTGTTTAGTTTTGTTTTGTAGGTATGTTAATAGGGTTTAGTTCTTAAGAGAGGGGGTGATATGACCCACAGGTGGGTCTAGATGCCTCTATCTTTGTGTCTGTGTGTGTGTGAGAGTGGATGACGCCTTGCAGGTGCGGTCCTGGATGTCGGCTGCTGATTGGACGCGCCACGGCTGAGAAGGAGGAGCAGTCGAGCCAGCGTGACGTCATCCCTCCTCCGCTCCCAACTCTGCAGTTAGTCACTTCTGAAATGCTGTTAGAGCACGCTGCCGTAGGGGTGGGCTGCCATTTTCTTTGTCCCCTCTTTTCTCCTGTTTATTAAGTATGTAGGGAGGTTAGCCTTTCTGTATTAGGGTTCTCTTTCTTTCTTTAGTTAGTTCTTAAGGCGAGCTAGTTGGAGTTTGGTTTATTATTTTGGCCTGGGCCCACCCTGAAGCCTTTGCTGCCCACCGGTTAAGTTGTTTTGTTTATTTCATTTACTGATTAATAAAATGTTTTTTGTTGAAACTGCCAACTGCAGTGAAAAATTAATGAGGCTTGGGAGTGGGGGAAGGTGTCCCACATGTTGCGTCTCGGTCCCCCTCGACGGGACGTAACACGGAGTTTTCGCCGTGACAGAAGGTTGAGCTCCTACCGTGTTAGAGGTGACGTCGTCACGTTAGCCTGTTCCATCCCTGCTAAATTCTTTAAATAACTACCGTTAGTAAACTTTTAAATTATAATACGCTCTACACTAATTGTAATTTCCTGCCCGTGGTTCTATATAGCAACAGTTGACGGCTCATATCAGCAGATAAGCAGCAACAATCTGGGCATTGCGGGTGATTCATAAATATGTAATTTCTTATTAATTAGCCCATAAGTGTTGTACACCAGTGTGACACCAAATGCTTGTTGCTGACAGCAGTGAAGAAATGACACTCTAGTGGTTCTGCACATTAGTATAAATAGAGTGATTCTCTATCATTACATCACACGACGGCGGCACTCTGACAGATTCCATGAACCTGGACACTGATGATCCAGACTCCGGTCCAGATGACACAACAGGCCACAGTGGAAACGGGTCAGAGCATGGACTGGCTGCTGAAAGGATACAGGTAGGTGGCGCTGTCATCCCAAGTTGTGTGGTGTGGAGGATCGGGGCCAAAGTTCCAGATGCTCACAGATGTGACTCTGGATTCAGGAGGAGTGTTTGAAGGCTGGACTCCCAACAGTGATTGGCTGCTGAGGACCTCTCAATCACAATCAGGTTTTTTAGTGGCTGTGAGATTGAAAGTGAGTGAACATCATTAAATAAAGAGCTCCTGCAGGGTCCCAATTTGACAAGTACACTGCTAGGTTTGCTGCTTCGTTTTCGCCAAGGCCCTGTAGCATTCATGACTGACATTGAGGGAACGTTTCATCAAGTAAGAGTTTCCAACCAGGATGTAAACTTCTTACGCTTCCTCTGGTGGCCAGATGGGGACATTACAAAGGACCTACAAGAGCACAGGATGCTGGTCCACATCTTTGGGGCAGTGTCATCCCCAAGCTGTGCTTCATTCGACGACAATCAGCATGACTTCCCAGCCGAGGTTATAAACACTGTTGGTCAAAATTTCTACGTGGATGATTGTCTAAAGGCCGTCAGCACGGCGGAACAAGCAATACATCTGTACCAGCAGCTAACAGACCTGTGCGGTAGAGGTGGATTTAAGCTCAATAAGTGGGTGAGCAATCATCGCTCGGTGCTGACCGCCATTCCTGAAGAGCAGAGAGCTAAAGAGGTAAAAACACTTAACCTTGACAGAGACCAGCTCCCTATGGAGAGGGCCCTTGGAGCTCAGTGGGATGTACAGCAAGATACATTCACATTCAGCATCAGAACCAAGCTGGGATGGGATGAGGAAATCCCTCAGGTCATGGTACATCCCATATATAGTTTTTCAAGCGCCAAACTACAACAAAGGAACTCATCTATAACAAATCTACAACCTTGTAAGGGCAAAACCTACTTGTTTTAATTCTGATTAATAAACTTAAGCTTATTCGATTATCATTATGTTGTTTTTTTTAAACGCTCATACAAAACAAAAAAAGTGGAGGGAGAGTAGTCTGAATCAGGTTCTGGAGCATTGCTCTACCTCATCCATCGCACTCTTGAGCGTCACATCCACTTGTAGTGCATCATTTCCGCCAGCAAGCTTCTGCTGTTAGACCTTCCCCGAGGTGGTTGGTGGGGTGACGAGCACCCAGCACGTGACCTCTACGACGAGTTTCTACCCACGGAAGTGCCATAGGAAGACACTGATTAAATAGTATGGCTTGTCCACCAGAAGGCTGTATTATGGTGTACATAATATAAAACTTCGGCCCAGTTCTGCTTGTATTGCAAGTGTTGGTGTTCCTGAAGTTTCATTTTTCGTCCCTTTTTATTTTTTACATCCATGTTTGTGATGGAATAGTATTGTGAATCGCTAGCTCGCATTGCATGCTGGGACACAACGTCACTCAAGGAAGTTTTGGCTTCGCTGACACGCTCCTGAAGGGAAGTGGGTTTTAGTGCACTGGAACGGGATGAATGTGTTCAATCAAGCAGTACAAACCTGATTAATTGTCTTAATACTTGACTTCGAATGGCCATATTGTTTAGGATTAGAATTAGATGAAAACTTCTTCACAATATTTGCAACTATTCAATTTGACCAGCTGGTGTCAGTAGAAGATGAAATTTCATGTTGACTATTTCCTAATGGAAGTGCTCTCTTTACGTTGGATTTTTCTCATAATTATTTGAAGTGTAGGCCTGTATCTGCACACAATTTGGAATTCGTCCCAGCACCCTGAGCTGTAAATTTGGACGGTGTAAAATGAAAATGGCCATCTGCAGCAGAATGAAAGTGAGATTGCATTGTCCAGGTAGGAGGACAGCAGTCAGTCATGTTTCACCTCCAGTCAACACGCAGTGGTTCACATGAAGGTCCAAGAGGCCTACAGACCTACACTGAGTCTGGACGTGGCAGTACAGTTGGATCATTGTCTTTGTTGTGTTGTTTGGTCATTGTGATCCAATGTAATGTGAGAGAAGGACGAGTGCAGTTATATTGGAGTGAGTTTTTTAGAGTGTAATAGAAGTTATAATGCAGAGTCTGTTTTTATGAAATGTTCTATCACCTGGCATCCATCCATCCATCCATCCATCCATCCATCCATCCATCCATCCATCTTCTACTGCCGTATCCGGAGTCAGGTCTCGGGGGCAGCAGCCTCAGCAGAGACCCCCAGACTTCCCTGGACCCAGTCACCTCCTCCAGCTCCTCCAGTGGGACCCCAAGGCTTCCCAGTCCAGCCCAGAGACCTGGTCAGCACCACTGTGACTCCCTGAGTCCCTGCTGCTCAGGTGAGGCTTCAAAGATCTGGCTGCACCTGATTGGACGGTCGTGGAGGATCTCCTTGGTCTTCTTGGTCTTCTTGGTCTCCAGCTGTTTGACCTTATGCTCTCTGTTGACCTCCTCACTCAGTCCCTCAGTGATATAGAGCTCAGTGTAGATGCTGTTGAGGAGAGTTTGACTTCCTGCTTCTTCACCTTCAGTCACACGTTCACATCTCCTCTCCAGACTGATCTTCTGCTGCTGTAGAAGCTCCTGCAGACCACCAACCTCTGGAGCTGGGAGAAGGTTGGAGAAGAAAACATCAGTGTGACAGTGTGAGCATCATTTTCTGTCCACGACTTGAAGCTGAAAGCATCCAAACTCCATTTTTCAGCTGATGTGGTGAAGCTGCTGTTGTCTGACTGTTTGCTCTAAATGTCCTCCAGTGGATCTTCTCACTGGAGGTCCTGACCACGGTTATAATAGTTAACGAAAACGAACAAAATAACGAAAACTTCAATTGAAAAAAACAATTGTCACGTTCCCAGGGGTTAGGATTTTGGTACCTGCCTCGTTGGGGTTCGAAGCGAGCAGAGCTGAGACCATAAGGGTGACGTAGCAACGTTCAGGACACTGATTGGCCAAAGGCAGTCTTTCACGAAAGACCAAAACCGCCATTTTTAAATGCCTCGCGTGTGGATTTTTACATTAAAACGTATTAAAAACTGAAAAGCTTATGAAACTGTACCATGGGTGAACAAAGAACTACAGACGTTTCTGTTCTCTGTGGCCGAAGAAAAAGCACAATGCAGACAGTTGTGCATAAAGTTTAGTTTTAGCTAAAATATCGGGCACACAGACGTACTTATTATGTATACATTTCTTTCCATTGTAACAGGTCACTACAAGATCTGCAATCCATTACCTAGAATTGGTTTTCCTTAAACTGATGTACAGGATTACTAATCTGACTTTGATGGGCAAATTTGACAACAGAATACAATTATGAAGCACTAAAACACAGGACCACAAAACAATTAAATGCATGATGAAATAATGATATGCTTTGTTAAATAAAATAAAATGGCATTTTCAACTAAGTAATAAAATAGTCAGTGGTGCAGTGGTTAGCGCTGCCGCCTCACAGCAAGAAGGTCGTGGGTTCGATTCCGGGGC